>NC_081554.1:157530152-157755152 GCF_963082655.1 Stomoxys calcitrans
AGCAGTTTATAGACCGATTCGGATCATACTTGGCACGGACGCTGAAAATCATAGCAAAAATCTTTGAATTCAATTTCAGTCAAATAAGATGAAGATTTGGGGCTCAAAAAGCCAAATCCAGAAATAGGTTTATATGGGGTTACACCGGTTAATAGACCGTTTCGGATCATGCTCAACACTGATGTTGAAAGTCAGAACGAAAGTCCTTGTGCCTAATTTCAGCTTAATGGGATGAAAACTGAGTCTTTTAGGGAATCAAGCAGTAAAATCCGGGGATCGGCTTGTATGGGGACTTGACTGCTTGAGCCCCTAAATGACGCAGTTTTCATCCGATTAAGCTGAAATGTTTGAAATTCATTTTCGTCACTGATGTTGGAAGTCAAAATGGAAGTTTTTGTGCCACATTTTACCCAAATAAGATGCAAATGGAGGCTTCTAGGAATTCAAGAAGGAATCGGTTTAAATGGAGGATTTACCAGTTTATAGACCGATTCGGATTATACTCGGCACTGAGGTTGAAAGACAGAAGTCTTGGTGCCAAATTTGAGGTAAATCGGATGAAAACTGATGCTTCAGAAGTCAAAACTTGGAATCGGTTTATATGGGGACTATATCCATTTGCAACCCCCAACGACGTACATCGATAAGATGTAGGTCGAACACCATCGTGATTTGGACAGACAAACAGACAGGCAGGCTGACGGATAGACGGGCTGACGGACATGACTAAATCGAGTCAGAATGTCAATACGATCAAAATAAGTTTACTTTATAGTGTCTCAGCTCAATGGTTCGAAGTATTATAAACGGAATGACTAGATTAGTATACCCCATCCCCCATTTTCAACCAAACTTAAAGTGAAAAGCTTCCAAGTAAACCGATTTTCCAGCTAGAGGGCGCAATTTTCATTCGATATCAATAAAATTTTGCAGATTGTAATTTATTACAACTTTCAACATCGACACCCAGTAATTTCCTTGCTGGTTCATAGGCTTATATAGCTCCAATATAACGCGATATCCCCATTTAACTTTATGCGCCGCTAGGTGGCGCAATTATTATCCTTTTCAGATGAAATTTTGCAAATAGTTTTTCGTTTTAACTTCCAAAATCCACACCAATCATGGTTCAAATCAGCCTCTAACCTGATATAGCTCCCAGGTAAACCGATCTCTCGAGATGTTTACTTGAGATGCTAGAGGGCGCTATTATTCATGACAAGTTTGGCCCAAATCCTATAAAAATTCTTTTAAAAAAAACTTAACGGATGGTATTCATGGTGGTGAAAGCCGAAGATTTATTCCAATCGAACTGAACTTACTCTCTCTTGTTTTTATTAAAATGTTGCATACTTCCGGGCTTAACATTATAGCAGTATATGTTGCCGCAATTCAAAGATCCACACACAATTTTGTTTTGGAAGTGAAACAAACTTATTAGTTGTTTTTCTAATTTTGTTAAGGCCATTCAATTAGGCAATTTTGATATTAAGCAATTGTTGGTGCCCTATTTACTTTATTTAACAATATGTAGCATACTTTAGGGATTAACATGCCTCTTTATATATATTGCCTTCATTTTGGGGCAACATTTACCCAATATCGTTAAGAAAAGAAATCATCTTCTTCTACTTTTATCTCCTATAATCCACTCCAACATTTTGCTGTTGACATATGCTTGTCGAACTAAATTTTTATGATATGTTGAGCTCAAAAGAACAAATACTCTAAAGATCTCAGAACTAAACTACAAACAAATACTCATATATGGCTGCTCCACATTTAAGCCATTTTATCATTACATTTTGTAATAATTTTTCATTTCTAGCTGGTTTTCTCTATGTGTGGATTTCATAAAAATCATCATCTTCATCGAATACTTCCTCTACTTTGTGTGTAAATGACTATGCGCTAGATGGCTATGTCTAGCTGTCTGTCTGTCGCTCTGTCTACATGTTCAAGTGCTAAGTAATTACCAAGAAAATATAAGTTGTCTATAAAGATGAAGCAGAAAACGAAACAAAAAAAAAAATTATAACTTAAAAATAAAGAAAACACACACTCGCTTGGCCGTGATGAGGCAGTCAGTAAGTGAAGCAAGAGGAAAAGTCAAAGCATTACCACTAGAAAATAATACAGCAACATAATTTTTAGTTAGAGCTGAGGAAGAAGAAATGAGAAGAAATTTTCAAAGATAGTCTGATGCAGATGGGGGACCGTAGCCACACACACACACAAGATCCCCTAGACATCAAAGCAATAAAAGCCGCCTTAGCCAACATCAGCATCATTAACGGCCTGCCATATGAATGGAACACCTTTTGGGTAAGGGGGCTGTAGACCATATGACCTGCAATACAAATTAACCACCGTTGTATAGATTGTTGCTTGGTGGCCTATACCTGCTGTAATGAACTTTTTCTGGAGAGCACCTTTGAAGAAAAAAAAAAAAAAACTAATTTTTTCTGAAATTGCATTTTTGTTGAAACGTTTAAGTGCTTGGCCATAAAAAGCATTTCTATTTCTGGGAAATTGTTTTCTATTTTCTACTCGGCATTTTCTTTGGCTTTCTTTGTGGTTTTCTTCCCCTCACAAACACCAAAAACAAAATATGTTGAAATTTTATTTCATCAAGTTGAATGGGTTATCATTGCATTTGCTTGATGGTTTGATTCCTTAATGTTTCTATTGTTGCCTTATCTCAAGTGCTGGAAAATGATCTTAATTTTGGTGTTTATGATGTTTAATGATAAACATCAGTTGATGCAATTGTTCCAACTTTAATGATAGTTGGCCTCAAGTTGAGTCTATGTAAAAAACAAAAATACAGAACTTTGTTAAAGGCGTTTTTTGTTGATATTCGTAGAATCATTAAATTTTTTAATGCTCTGGGGAATTGCAGAGCACATCATCTAAAAGTATGTCATTGTAATGACATACAACTTGGATTGTGGTTTCCGAATCATGGTTTTTTTCGAAAGTGAGAAATATAAAAGCAGACAAATTTTTATGAACTTCCGTTTTTTTTTTTTTGAGATTGAAAGAAGAAAATTTGTTCAATTTTGTAAACAAAATATTAAGACAATGGCATGAAGAATAAGTAAAGAAGTGCTAAATCACCCCTGTAGCTAAAGAGAAAGAAAGATCGGATTACCAGTTTTGGGGTCTTGAATACAACTCCAACTGAGCCTTTGGGTCTGTCGTTTATTTCTTATCTTAATAGGCAAATTTGTCAAAGTGAGTTTATTTTCAGTCTATATAGTGACAGCCATTCCAAATAAGTGCTCTGTTTTAGGTCCTACTGTTTATATGACGACAATACCGATTATGTACATATAACTAAAAAATCTAAATCCTTGGAGTAGGAGATGGATATTACAGTGCATTGCTGACAGAATAAAGAAATTCTGAACCTTTTATCTCATGTGAAAAGAATTCAGTTTACGAAATATAAAATTCTTCTCCCTATAGTCTTTTAAAGTCTCAGTTATCCTTCTACTAGCGCCGGAGATCTACTTAATTTTCTTAAATGCCACCTTCTGGATTTAACCAAATATTCAGCCCTTACATCTAAAAATAACACTAAAAAATCACTTCATTCTCCTTAATTTAGCCATTACGTCCTTCGAAAAAAAACCATGAAAACCATTAACCAAAAAAAACCCCAGCACCCTGCCAAGTTTTTTGTTTTCTTGCACCAAAAAACAAAACAAAAAAAAAATCCAAAAAAATTAACATATCAATAAATGCTTAAGACAGACATGCTGCTTAAAAAAACAACGCCTTAAAGAGAAGTGGCTGGCTGAAAACAAAATCATCGCAAAAAAAATTACCAACAAAAGTGATTTTTCATTTTATCAAACAGCAGAAGAACGAATGAACCCCTCCATAACTAAGACACTTTGGCCACAGCCAAAGATGGCGGGAGAAGAAAAATATTAATCCTTAATTACCAAGACAACATCCTGCTGAGTTTGAAGCAAACCAAACAAAATCAGGAAAAAAGCAGGAACTAAAAACAGCAGCACCAGCAACAGCACTACAGAAATCCCCAGCTATAAAGATCCATTACACTTAACTGCAAGAGCCATATACAACAATAACAGCACAAACAGACTCCCAAATGAGCTTGAGGTTTGAACTCCAGCGCATAAAAAGACATCATACCCAGCAGTGAAATAGAAGGAGAAAAACCAAGACCCTGCCATCCAGCCAGCCAGAGTCAGCCAGCTAGTAGCCAGCTCGGAAGGAAAAGATGAAGACAAACAAAACAAAAATCACACAACGACTTAACGAACTTAACAAGTCACCAGAAGCAATTTTCATAGAAAGAGGGGTTCCTGATAAGGGTTGCCAATGTAAAACGGAAACCAATTATGATTTGTTTGTTTGTTCCGTATAGACTCAAAATCAATTACCTCGAAATTTTCACAAATTGTATAGAATGGTCTGGAAGAAAACATATGCTTTAAAATTTGCTGATATCGGGAGGGGGCGGACCCTCCCCCTTTCTCCAAAAGTACTACCCAAAAATAAAAATATACCGATCAGAACAATATAGGACTCAAATCAAAGGTATTCAGGAGAGGAGTACGTATTTCATAATAATAGTTGGGTCCACGTTCCTGGGGAGCCGCCCCAGCCCCAAAACCCCTTAAAATAGGTTTATTTGACGATCATGACAATATGGGACTCAAATGAAAGGTATTCGGGAGTAGATTACAAATATAGGCAGGAAGAAGGAATAGGCTTTATAATTTTTTGATATCGGAAGGGGATGGATCCTCCCCCGTTACCCCAAAAATACCACCCAAAATCAAAAGTGGGCCGATAAGAACAATATGGATATCAAATGAAAGGTATTGGAGATTAGAAAATGAATATCGTATTAAATGTTGAGTCTAAGTACCCAGCGGGCCGCCCCAACCCCAAAACTCCTCTAAGCAGATATATTCACCGTTCCTATCAATATGAGGCTCCAATGAAAAGTATTCGGCAGTAGATTACAAATATGGCATACAAAAATTAGGTACAAGTAATGGGAGGATGCCCCATACCCAAATATCCCCAAATGGGCATATCATCCGACCATGGCTATATGGGATTTAAGTAAAATATATTTGGGAGTAGATTACGAATATGACATTAAAGTTTGGTTTCAAGTAAAGGTGGCGCTTTTCCTACTAAAAATACGTCGAATAGGTTAATTGACCCATTTGAGAGGACAAACCGAATTTGATATCCAATTTTGTATCCAAGTGTTTGGGGGTACGCCCTAAATCACCCCCTAAACTGAACTTCATTTCCGACTATGGCAATATAGAGCTTAAATCATCGGTATTTTGGGAGCAAAGTACCGGTGGCCTCCCAGCCCCAAAATTCCTTCCAAACGGTTTATACTTACCGACCATGGCAATATAGGGCTCAAACTAAATAGTTTTGGAAGTGGATCACGAATTTGACACCATATTTGAAACGAAATGTCTCCCCTACAAAGCACTTCCCATTACCCTAATTTTCAAAAATTCCAGATCTCCGAGATCTCTCGAGGTTATGTGATTCGTCCGGAATTTGTTTGCACTCTCACATTTACTAAAAACAAACATGGTTTCTATTGTGGGGATCGGGTGCCGCGGGGCCAGCCCTAACCTCGCCAAATGGATGTATAGACCAATCACGACAATATAGAGCCATGTGTTTGTGGAGTAGCCCCACTGAACGTCATGCCGCAGTTCGACATCTCTTTGGGGAGAATTGTTTACACGACCATGAATGACAAGGTACCTCGCAAATGCCACCAGCATTGAGAGGTGATTACCACTGCTTTAAATTTTGTCCGATGTTCTCGCCAGGATTCGAACACAGGCGTTCGGCGTCATAGGCGGACATAAGCTTCAGTGGCGCAGCGGAGCGGGCCCAGTTCGGCTAGTTATTTATATTCTTGATTTTTCAGACATTGTAAGTCGATTGACCCATGATCATCCTTATCTCGACAGCACTTTCTGATGAACTTCCTATCTGCATGAAATTTTCCGCAGAAACTATGGCGGGCCTTTGTCCCAAACACTGTCTTCAGATACGTATTCCTTGAGTTCTGCACCCTTTGAAGTGAATTTTCCAGAAAATATTACGGAATAAGTTCTATGCTTTGCTACACAAGATGGGTATCATATCGTACTCCAGTCTAGAAAGCATTTAATTTTATTCCCATATTTTCCCAGTCGATCTTCATGTGCGCTGGAGCAGTTTTGGTGGTGCCTCACGTACCCCCAATCCTCCCCATTATTGCTGTGACTGTATCACTGACTATGTTTCCAGATTTGTGATGTTGGGTATTTCAAGAAAAATATGCATAACATCTCTTACATAGTCTGATACATCTCCGTGATATGATAAAAATTACTCAGAGACAAAGATGGCGTACCGCAGAGTAGCACCTCTTCCTTGAGAGCTATTACTCTGCTGTGCAGGTCGCAGTTTTCATCCGATCGTCTTAAAATTTGGTATACGTATGTTTTTCGGCATTGAGACGAAGCCTATTGAAATTGAAAAAAATCGGTTCAGATTTTGATATAGCTCCCATATATATGTTTGTCCGATTTGCAGTAATAATGCAATAAAATACTCATTTGATAACCGATTCTCACGAATTCTAGCAGGAATGACTTTCTCTTAGCCACTCTTGGAGGTCACCGTAGCGCTGAACGCCTGGGTTCGAATCCTGGCGAGACCATCAGAAAAATTTTTCAACGGTGGTTTTCCCCTCCAAATGCTGGCAACATTTGTGAGATACTATGCCATGTAAAACTTCTCTCCAAAGAGGTGTTGCACTGCGGCATGCCGTTCGGACTCGGCTAGAAAAAGGAGGCCCCTTATCATTGAGCTTAAATTTTAATCGGACTACACTCATTGATATGTGAGAAGTTTGCCCCTGTTCCTTAGTGGAATGTTCATGGGCAAAATTTGCATTTTGCATACTGTGAGCAGTGCTAGGCTCTTCGTCTGCCGTGTGGAGTATGGTTCAGGACGGACCATATAAGAATTTTGTTCACTTGGGACCATATTTGGTTGTAGCAGCCATATATACCGATTTCTTTCATCCATAAAATGGGTGTTTATTACACGATTTTGTTGAAATTTAGTACGGTGTAGAGGTCTAATACAATTAGACCTCTACACAGCCTTGCCGAATATGCTGCACATATACTGCCACATATACCGATCTCCCGATTTATGATCTTGAACACAGATAAGGCCCCTTTATTACTCGATTTTGCTGAATTTTGGTAAAGTTACAGAATAATTTCGCGCTGGACTTGTCCTAGTACCGTTGCTTGATATGCAACATCCTTTTTGGTTACAAAAACTAATGCACTTGTGATACCATGTACTGAGAAGTGGTTGATAATACAAAAAAAAAAAAATGGTAACCCTACCCTCTGTTGTCGGGCTGGCGTTTCGGAGTCTGTGACGACTGCTGTGGTTTGCTCTTTTGCGGTAACGAATTTCAAAAATGATAACATGGCCAAGAATTGACGTTTTATACACAAAATGTTGAAGCTATAAACGCAATTTACATTAAAATCTTTAGTATTGGCCACAAAATTGGACAAAACCAAAACCAAAAAAAAAAAAAAACAACGACAAAATGCAAAGGAAAAAAAATCACTAAAATCAGCCTCACAAACAAATCTTAAAAACGCCACTTAAACGTCGAAGACTAATGTATGCCCCCTGAGCAACGACAACGATATCAAATGACTAAGGCAGCTTTAAGGAACATTGGGGACAGCAGGAATACCACAATAAAAAAAGGAAAGCAAAAAAAAAAAAAAAAAACTTTAAAAAGAACAAATCAAAATCATTTGGTTAAGACTTCTTAAACCAATCGTTTTATAGAACATGACCATCATCAAGAATGAGGACTATGTTAAAAGGAGAGGGTGATATGAAAATTCTGGGAAAAACTTAAGTGAAAAACCAGTAAGGAAGGGCAAACGACGGGCGGTGCCGACTGTATAATACCCTACAACTACCCTATAAATACACTGTGGGAGCTATATCCAATTCTGAACCAATTTTGATCGACCTCGGCGAGCAAATATATTCAAACTGTTATAACTACGGTTGAAAAATGACAACATTATTGGAAATTGCCTAAAATGTGACAAACATATATATGGGAGCTATATCTAATTCTGAACCGATTTCGAGCAAACTTCTCAGATAATGTGGAAGTCGTCGAGCAAGGCATTGTACAAAGTTTTGGGAAAATTGGTTAACAAATTTGATTGCAATGGCTCTAGGAGTGAAAATCGGGCGATATATATACATGAGAGCTATATCTACATCTGAACCGATTTCTATGAAATTCACCAGTAATTTCGAGAGTCATAAGAAAATCCATCCCGCCAAATTTCGAGGGAATGGGTTAACAACTGACCATTTTATTGCATTATTACTGCAAATCGGACGAACATATATATGGGAGCTATATCCAAATCTGAAACGATTTCAAGCAATCTTCTCATATATTGCGGTAGTCGTTGAGGAAGGCGTTGTTCAAAATTTTGGAATGGCTTTAGGAGTGAAAATCGGGCTATGTATATATATGAGAGCTATTGTATATCTAACTCGGAACCGATTTCTATGAAATTCACCAGTAATGTCGAGAAACTCAAAAAAATCCTTCCTACTAAATTCTGAAAAAATCGGTAACAAAAGATCATTTTATTGCATTACTTCTGCAAATCGGACGAACATATACAATATATGGGAGCTATATGCAAATCTGATTCGATTTTTATACCCTTCACCATGGAATGGGGGTATACTAATTCCGTCATTCTGTTTGTAACACCTCGAAATATTCGTCTGAGACCCCATAAAGTACATACATTCTTGATCGTCCTGTCATTTTAGGTCGATCTAGTCATGTCCGACCGTCCGTCCGTCCGTCTGTCTGTCGAAATCACGCTAACTTTCGAAGGAGTACAGCTAGCCGCTTGAAATTTTGCACAAATACTTTTTATTAGTGTAGGTCGGTTGGTATTGTAAATGGGCCAAATCGGTCCATGTTTTGATATAGCTGCCATATAAACCAATCTTGGGTCTTGACTTCTTGAGCCTCTAGAGTGCGCAATTCTTATCCGATTGGGATGAAAGTTTGCACAACGTGTTTCGTTAAGATATCCAACAACTGTGCCAAGTATGGTTCAAATCGGTTCATAACCTGATATAGCTGTCATATAAACCGATCTGGGATCTTGACTTCTTGAGACTCTAGAGGGCGCAAATCTCGTCCGATTTGACTGAAATTTTGGATGAGGTGTTTTGTTATGACTTCCAATAACTGTGCTTAAATTTGCACGTAGTGTTTTGGTATCACTTCCAACAACTGTGCTTAGCATGATTCAAATCGGTATATAACCTGATATAGCTGCCATTTAAACCGATCTGGGATCTTGACTTCTTGAGCCTCTAGAGGGCGCAATTCTCGTCCGATTTGACTGAAATTTTGCACGTGGTGTTTTGTTGTGACTTCCAACCACAGTGTTAGGTATGGTTCAAATCGGTAAATGTTTTGATATAGCTACCATATAAATCGATTTTGGGTCTTGACTTCTTAAGCTTCTACTGGGCGCAAATCTCGTCTGATTTAACTGAAATTTTGCACGTGGTGTTTTGGTATCACTTCCAACAACTGTCCTTAGTATGATTTAAATCGGGTCATAATCTGGTATAGCTGTCACATAAACGATCTGGGATCTTGAAATCTTGAACCTCTAGAGGGCGCAATTCTCATCCGATTTGGCTTAAATTTTGTATTCTTGAACCTCTAAAGGGCGCAATTCTCATCAGATTTGGCTTAAATTTTGTACAACAGCTTCTCTCATGACCTTCAACATACATGTCTAATATGGTCTAAAACGATCAATAGCTTGATACAGCTCCCATATAAAGCGAACTCCCGATTTTGTTTTCTGAGCCCCTACAAGGCGCAATTATTATCCGAATGAACTGAAATATTACACAATGACTTCTACAAGTTCTGCATTCATTTATGGTCCGAATCGGACTATAACTTGATATAGCTCCAATGGCATAGCAGATCTTATTCAATATTCTTTGTTTGCCTAGAAAGAGATACCGGGCATAGAACTCGACAAATGCGCTCCATGGTGGAGGGTATATAAGATTCGGCCCAGCCGAACTTAGCACGCTCTTACTTGTTTCCAATTTCAATAGGCTTCGTCCCTAGGCCGAAAAACATGCTTGTACCAAATTTGAAGACGATCAAATGAAAATTGCGACCTGTAGTTTGTACACAAATTAACATGGACATACGGACAGGTGGACAGATAGACAGACAGACGGACAGGTTGACAGATAGACAGACAGACGGGCATAGCTTAATCGAATCAGAAAGTGATTCTGGATCGATTGGTATACTTATCAATGGGTCTATCTCTCTTCCTGTTGGGTGTTACAAACTAATTCACTAAGTTATAATACCCTGTACCACAGTAGTGGTGTAGGGTATAAAAAAGATGAAGACCGAAGATTTTCAAGGGTTACAATATAAAATTCATTTCATTTAAAAAAAAAAACCCAATATTTTAAAGAATTTCCAGGATATTTGCAGTTTGAGTCTACCAGTCCAATTGAATGTTTTTTTCCTTAATGGTTAACTCTTGCCTCGTCTTACTACTCATTGCACGTACCATTTAAGGCATTTTAAACATGGAAGCTTTTTCTCTATCTTTTTTTTCACAAATCCTCATACCTACAAAAAGCCAAACATTAATTTTATTTTCTGCAGACGATGACGTTTGGTGATATTGAATAAAAGGTGACTTTATGCAGTAGTTGTGCTACTCTTCCACCGCTGCTGCTGCCTTTTGTTATTGGCAAGCAACATTTGCAACAAACACACGAGCTCGAACTTGAAGGGGGGAAAACGCTTAATTTTCATGAATCTGCTGCCGCTGCCACATCGCTATGTGGGGCCAGGCTGTCATTTAATGTCAATTAATTTATAGGAAATTTTTTTCCATCATCCAGCCAACGAAAGGCAGCCAGCACCAGGCGGCTGGCTGAGTATCAACCACAGCCAACTGTCTGACTGTGATTGGAAAAACTTAGTGCTGCAGTCTTTGTGGCTTTGGCAGGCAGATTGCATGGAATGGGTGGTATATGTGTGAATGATAAAGCCCATGTTATTTGAATCATCACTGGATTTTGTGTTGTTTTTTATACCCTCCACCATAAGATGGGGGGTATACTAATTTCGTCATTCTGTTTGTAACTACTCGAAATATTCGTCTGAGACCCCATAAAGTATATATATTCTTGATCGTCGTGAAATTTTATGTCGATCTAGCCATGTCCGTCCGTCTGTCCGTCCGTCCGTCCGTCCGTCCGTCCGTCCGTCCGTCCGTCCGTCCGTCCGTCTGTCTGTCGAAAGCACGCTAACTTCCGAAGGAGTAAAGCTAGCCGCTTGAAATTTTGCTCAAATACTTCTTATTAGTGTAGGTCGGTTGGTATTGTAAATGGGCCATATCGGTCCATGTTTTGATATAGCTGCCATATAAACCGATCTTGGGTCTTGACTTCTTGAGCCTCTAGAGTGCGCAATTCTTATCCGATTGGAATGAAATTTTGCATGACGTGTTTTGTTATGATATCCAACAACTGTGCCAAGTATAGTTCAAATCGGTTCATAACCTGATATAGCTGCCATATAAACCGATCTTGGGTCTTGACTTCTTGAGCCTCTAGCGTGCGCAATTCTTATCCGATCGGAATGAAATTTTGCACGACGTGTTTTGTTATGATATCCAACAACTGTGCCAAGTATGGTTCAAATCGGTTCATAACCTGATATAGCTGCCATATAAACCGATCTTGGGTCTTGACTTCGTGAGCCTCTAGAGTGCGCAATTCTTATCCGAATGGAATGGAATTTCGCACGACGTGTTTTGTTTCGATATCCAACAACCTTGCCAATTATGGTTGAAATCGGTCCATAACCTGATATAGCTGCCATATAAACCGATCTTGGGTCTTGACTTCTTGAGCCTCTAGAGGGCACAATTCTTATCCGATTTGAATGAATTTTTGCACGAAGTATTTCGTTATGATATTCAACAACTGTGCCAAGTATGGTTGAAATCGGTCCATAACCTGATATAGCTGTCATATAAACAGATCTGGGGATTTGACTTCTTGAGCTTCTAGAGGGCGCAATTCCTATCCGATTTGGCTGAAATTTTGCATGACGTATTTTATTTTTACTTTCAACAACTGTGTCGAATAAGGTTGAAATCGGTTCACAACCTGATATAGCTGCCATATAAACCGATCTGGGACCTTGACTTCTTGGCCCCTAGAGGTCGCAATTATTATCCGATATGCCTGAAATTTTGTACGACGGATCCTCTCATGACCATCAACAAACGTGTTTATTATGGTCTGAATCGGTCTATAGCCCGATACAGATCCCATATATATCGTTCTCTCTATTTTATTTCGTGAGCCCCAATGGGCGCAATTCTTATACGAATTGGCTGACATTTTACCGAACCATATCTTGATATCGTTTTAATAGCAGAGCAACTCTTTTCTTATATCCTTTTTTGCCTAAGAAGAGATGCCGGGAAAAGAACTCGACAAATTCGATCCATGGTGGAGGGTATATAAGATTCGGCCCGGCCGAACTTAGCACGCTTTTACTTGTTTCTTTCTATGGTTGTTTTTCGAGATTGCCACAATAATTGTAATTTATGTCCGATGTGTTTTTTATATATGCACAAATCTTTCATTGTTGTTGTTTTTGTTTTGTTTTATTGCCATTCTTGCAGACTGAAAACCGATAATAATGGCGGTGCTTGGTGTCCCAAACATATGGTCTCTAATGCTTTAAAGGAATACCTGCAAGTGGATTTATTGTCGGTGCATGTCATCACGGCAGTGCGTACCCAAGGTCGCTTTGGCAAGGGCCAGGGTCAAGAGTATACGGAGGCATATGTTTTGGAATATTGGAGACCAGGATTCACCAGCTGGAAGCGATGGAAGAACACCCAAGGCAAAGAGGTGAGTAGACATTTTTCATTTCTTCCAATTTCCATTTAACCTATCATCACTAACCATAAAAGTTGTCTTCCAAATTTATGCTCATGTCCACCACTTCAATGATTTCTAAATTATAATTTGCTTTTATCTTTTAACCAGCATTTTATTTCCACTTTTTCTTGTCATTTTCCACACAAAAATCTCAATTTTATTTTTTTCTACACTTTTGCAGATTTTGCCCGGCAACATTAATACCTACAGCGAAGTGGAAAACACTTTACAACCGATTATATTCGCATCGAAGCTACGCATATATCCATATGGTCTATACGATCGTACAGTGTGTTTGAGAGCTGAAATTGTAGGCTGTCCATGGGAAGGTGAGTAATAGCAAATTTTATGAAAACTGATGAAAAAACAGTGAAAAAAAAAATGGAAAGAAACTTTTTTGCTTTGACTTAAGCCATAGAATCACATCATCACATCATCATCATCATCGCCCAGGCGACGAGTCAGTAAATGCAAAACACACTCATCCATGGCAAACATGCATGCATTGGCTGATTTTATAATTTATGGGTTTTCGATAATATATGGACATTTTTAAATTTAAGATGCTGTCTCCTCTTAGCGGAACAAACAGCAGTGCCCATACAATGTGTTGAGTGCTGTGTAGAAAGTTTTAGAGTCTGTGCTTTTTGAGTTAAATATTGCCTTTTTTCCAAATGGACATGAAGAAAATCAAACAAAATAAATTGATCATTCTAATGATTTTTATATGCATCGTGAGCAAATCGCTTCGAAATGGAAAATCATAATTTGTGTTCAAAGATGTGATGCGGTAATTAAGAGATATTATAAATTTGGGCCAAAATTTTAAGGGGTTTACTGGATTCCTACTGTCCCCTTCTACTTTCGATAAATGAGAAAAAATATAAAAGTTAAAAATATGTAATAATAGGAGTTATTTAAAAAAAAAAAGACATAAGGTAGGGCACTTAAATCAATGTGAGTGAATTCCTACAGTCCCCTACTCCTAAAGAAAGAACAATCCCATGGCAGCCGGTTGTACGTACCGGATTGACCCGATGAAGTCCTTCATCGGCAAGGGCTGCCGCCTCAGTGTACAACACACTGCTACAACAACAACAACAACTAAAGAAAGAATAGCAATGATATAAAACCAGTAGAGAAAGGCAAAAGTCAGGTGTAGCCGACTATAAATACGCTACACCAACGAGTATACATACTACCTTTAATATATATAACCTATGTTTAAATCTAGAACCTTGTAGGACTTTCTTACGATGGGACTTAAATAGTAGCTACTCCAGTCTTAAAAGCGCATATTGGCTAATATATATTGGGTTGACCAAAAAGTAATTGCGGATTTTTTAAAAGAAAGTAAATGCATTTTTAATAAAACTTAGAATGAACTTTAATCAAATATACTTTTTTACACTTTTTTCTAAAGCAAGCTAAAAGTAACAGCTGGTAACTGACAGAAGAATGAATGCAATTACAGAGTCACAAGCTGTGAAAAAATTTGTCAACGAAGACTATATGAAAAATCGGCAATTACTTTTTGGGCAACCCAATACATATATGGGAGCTATGATAAGATTGTACACATATGCTGGGACTTCCAATCGCTTCACAAACAACCATTTTATTCCACTATTATCCGAAATCGGACGAGCATATATATGGAAGCTATATCCAAATCGGAATCGATTTCATCCAATTGCGATAGGCTTCGTCCTTAAGTCAAAACTTATGCATGTGCCAAATTTGAGCAGAGGAAAATTGCGGCCTATCTTATATATAACCAGTAAAAAGGCGTTAAGTTCGGACGGGCCGAACATTGGATACCCACCACCTCGGGTATATATGTAAACCACATTTCATCAAAATCTGGCATACCATATGTCCCATAGCAGTTATATCGAAATATGATCCGATTTGGACCAAATACTAATAAGTAAAAGCCATTGTTCAATTGTGTATAACAAAATATTGCTCTTTTTAGTAGCTATATCTAAAAATAAACCGAAAAGCCTAACCCAAGTCAATGTGTCAAATTTCAGTAAATCGGATTATATATGAGCCTTTTTTTGGGGCCAAGACTTTAAATTGAGATATCGGTCTATATGACAGCTATATGCAAATCTCGATCTATCCAGACCAAATTGCAGAAATATGTGGAGGGGCTTAACATAACTCTCTGTCCCAAATTTCGGCAACATCGGACAAAAAATGCGCCTTTTATGGGCCCAAAACATTAAATCGAGAGATCGGTCTATATGGCAGCTATATCCAAATCTAGATCGATCTAAGCCAAATTGACGAGGGATGTCGAAGGGCCTAACACAACTCACTGTCCCAAATTTCAGCAAAATCGGACAATAAATGCGCCTTTTATGGGCGCAAGACCCTAAATCGAGAGATCGGTCTATATGGCAGCAATATCCAAATCTGGACCGATCTGTGCCATAATGTAGAAGTATGTCAAGGGGCTTAACTTAACTCTCTGTCCAAAATTTCAGCGAAATCGGATAATAAATGTGGCTAAGACCCTAAATCCGCCTATATGGCAGCTATATCCAAATCTGGACCGATCTGGGCCAAATTGGCGAAGGATGTCGAAGGGCCAAACACAACTCACTGTCCCAAATTTCAGCAAAATCGGATAATAAATGTGGCTTTTATGGGCCTAAGACCCTAAATCGGCGGATCGGTCTATATGGCAGCTATAACCAAATCTGGACCGATCAAGGCCAAAGTAACGAAGGATGTCGACGAGCCTAACATAACTCACTGTCCCAAATTTCAGCAAAATCGGATAATAAATGTGGCTTTTATGGGTCTAAGACCCTTAATCCGATGATCCGTCTATATGGCAGCTATATCCAAATATGGACTGATCTGGGCCAAATTGACGAAGGATATCGAAGGGCCTAACATAATTCACTGTACCAAATTAAAGCAAAATCGGATAATAAATGTGGCTTTTATGGGCCTAAGACCCTAAATCCGTCTATATGGCAGCTGTATCCAAATCTGGACCGATCAAGGCCAAAGTAACGAAGGAAGTTGACGAGCCTAACACAACTCACTGTCCCAAATTTCAGCAAAATCGGATAATAAATGTGGCTTTTATGGGCCTAAGACCCAAAATCCGAGGATGGGTCTATATGACAGCTATATCCAAATCTGGATCGATCTGAGCCAAATTGACGAAGGATGTCAAAGGGCCTAACACAACTCACTGTCCCAAATTTCAGCGAAATCGGATAATAAATGTGGCTTTTATGGGCCTAAGACCCTAAATCGGAGGAACGGTCTATATGGCATCTATACCCAAATCTGGACCGATCTGGGCCAAATTGACGAAGGATGTCGAAGGGCCTAACACAACTTACTGTCCCAAATTTCATCAAAATCGGATAATAAATGTGGATTTTATGGGCCTAAGACCCTAAATCGGAGGAACGGTCTATATGGCAGCTATACCCAAATCTGGACCGATCTGGGCCAAATTGACGAAGGATGTCGAAGAGCCTAACACAACTCACTGTCCCAAATTTCAGCAAAATCGGATAATAAATGTAGCTTTTATGGGCCTAAGACCCTAAATCGGCGGACCGGTTTACATGGAGGCTATATGAAGATATAGTCCGATGTAGGCCATCTTCGAACTTAACCTGCTTAGGGACAAAAAAAAAATCTGTGCAAAGACTCAGCTCAATATCTCTATTTTTAAAGACTGCAGAGTGATTTCAGCAGACAGACGGACGGACATGTCTAGATCGTCTTAGATTTTTACGCTGATCAAGAATATATATGCTCCATAGGGTCGGAAATGGATATTTCGATGTGTTACAAACGGAATGACAAAATTAAAATACCCCCATCCTTCGGTGGTGGGTATAAAATTCAATTTGGGTATATATATTACATTGAAATTTTCACACATTGTATAGGTTGGTCTGGAAGGAAACATAGGCTATATAATTTTTTGATATCAGAAGGGGAGCGGGCCTCCCCCTTATCCCAAAAGTACTACTCAAAAATAAAAGTGGACCGATCGGGACCATATGGGATTAAAATGCAAGATATTCAAGAGGAGAGTACGATTTTCGTAATAAAAGTTGGGTCCAAGTACCTGGGGGGCCGCGCCAGCCCCAAACCCTCTAAAAATAGGTTTTTTTTGATGATCATGACAATATGGGACTCAAATGAAAGGTTTTCGGGAGTATATTACGAACATGGTCAGGAAGTAGAAATAGGCTTAATAATTTATTGATAACGGCAGGGGGCGGACCCTCTACCGTTACCCCAAAAACACCACCCAAAATTAAAAGAGGACCGATAAGGACAATATGGCTATCAAATGAAAAGTATGCGGGAGAAGATAACGAATCTGGCATACAAATTCATGTCGAAGTATAGGGAGTCACCCCACTCCCACAAAAATGACCAAAATGGGCACATTAGCCAATCACGGATATATGGGACTCGGTTTGTTTGTTCTGTATTCACTGAAAAACGGCAGAACCGATTTTCTCAAAATTTTCGCATATTGTATATGTTGGTCTGCAAGACAAGATAGGCTATATAATTTGCAGGTATCAGAAGGGGGACGGACCCTCCCCTTATGCCAAAAACACAATCCAAAATCAAAAGTGAACCGATCGGGACAATATAGGTATCAAATGAAAAGTATTGGAGTGTAGAATGCGAAAATGGTATTAAAATTTGGGTTTTAGTACCCATCGGGCCGCCCCAACCCCAAAACTCCCCCAAACAGACATATTGGACGTTCATTTCAATATTGGGCTCAAATGAAAGGTATTCGGGAGTAGATTTCGAATCTGGCATACAAAATCCGATCGAAGTATAGGGAGTCACGCCACCCCTCAAAGACGCCATTAGACCCATTATGGCTATATGATATTTGGCTGAACCGATTTTCTTAAAATTTGCTTAGATTGTGTAGGTTTGTCTGTAAGGAAACATAGGCTAACGGTTTTTAGATAACGGGTAGAGGTAGATCTATCAATATTTAGCCGAAAGTGGTCTGATGGGCACAATAAGGGATATCAAATGAAAGGTTTAGACCAGAAAACGAATATTGTATTATAATTTGGATTCAAGTACCCGACGGTGGGACTCAAAGTAAAGGGATTTGGAAGTGCAGCACGAATTTGATATCCATATTTGAGTCGAAATGTCTGAGGTGCTATCCTCCCTCCAACGAGAACATAACCCCAAAGAATTACCAGTAGGAATTGAAAAGGGGCAAATTCTCACTTATTATGGGAAAAAGGAACTCTATGGATTTTTATTACAAATCCAAATTTGCCCATGAACATTCCATTAAGGAACAGGGGCAAACTTCTGACATTTCAATGAGTGTTGTCCAATTCCAATTTTAAGTTCAATGATAAGTGACCTCCTCTCTTTACTAGTAAACCATTATAACTAAAATCATATTTTCTCATCAACGACATATTCCCTATCCTTTGGGAATAAGCCTTCCCCACAAAGCCACACCTTCTCATCAAGCAAATTTTACTGTAAAGTAATAAAAATTATTTACAACTTAAATGAAATTATAATATTCACAAACATACACATACATTGTGCGATTTAATGTGACGCGACGTCTGGCAATGCCTTTTTTTCGTTTCATATCCATGAGCAAGTCCACCCCCTTTTTTCGGTTTTTTGGTTCATGCTTCCTGGGCTTCCCTGGGAAGTGGCCGGCAGAAAACTGAAATTAAAGCACAGAGAAAAGAAAAACGCCGGCTAAGTAAGCTTGAAAACAAATCAGACATGCCAACAACATTATAACACATATATATATATATGGGACTTTAAAATAATTTACCCATAACTGGGAGTGTAAGTATGTACATGTTCGTAAGTCCTCATATGGGTTTTGACTAGCCATGAGCAAAAAACAACAGAAAAACTGGGATGTGTATGATTCTTACCTTGACTTATCACATTATACCACACCCAATTTGACTATAAGCAAAAGAATTAAAGTTGTCTTTTTTCACCATACCATAGACTAGGAGGCAAGAGTCATGAGTGACAGAGATGTAGTAAAAGAGAGGAGTTTGAAGATATGTATAAACCAAAGTTTTGGAAGTCTTACAGACAATTTTTTGGGGAAAATTTTAAATTTTGGACTTAAAAAAGCTAAAGTCAAATGTGCCACAGGCGTTGGTATGTCTACCTGTTACGCTAAACGCCTAGATTCGAGTCGAGAACAACTCTAATATTTACAGACAACCCACTTTTGGAAGTTGTTCTAAGCTGTGCACCTACTGTACCCATCTACTATGTACAGGTTTTCTAGAAATTTTGTAAAGAAATAATATTTTATTTTTGCTGTATTCCTACTGTCCCCATCTACTATAATCTATGTGTATAAAAATTTGTTTAATTAAAAACCCAATAATTGCGGCATTCTTGAAAAAAATAAAAGGTTCTGTGTTCCTACTGTCATTTGCTACCATGTACTGAACATGTACTGTAGAACCATGGATCGGCTTTTACACGTTCTTTGATTAGTTCTTCCAAAACACATGACATCTGGACCCATATGAAGGAATACAGACCGTATTTGTCATAACTGGAATTCATAAAGAATTACCATGTTGAGAATTTCAGCCAAATCAGATACAGGATCAAGATGTCAAATCCAGTTATGGGAGCTATATCAGGTTATAGGCCGATTTGGACCATGCTTAGCACGATTGTTGGAAGTCATAGCTTAACGTCATGTGCAAAATTTCAATCAAATCGGGTGATAATTGCTCCTTCCAGAGTATCGAGAATTCAAATCTAAAGATCGGTTTATAGACTATTTACACTATGTGCTAAATGTTCGCTAAAACGGATAACAATTGCAGCTTCCAGATACTGAAGATGTTAAATCGGGAGATCGGGTTATATGGGAGCTATATCAGGTTAAGGACGGATTATGATCTCTCCACGGATGTTGGAAGTCGTAAGAGGACACTACATGCGAAATTTCAGCAAAACTATACAACAATGACTTACATGGGCTCATGAATTCAAATTGGGAGTTCGGTTTTTATGGGAGACTAGCTGGACCAGGCCCGTTCCTCTGCGCCTTCTTTCACAATATATTGGACAAAATTGCCCTTTGAATATTTATTGGTCTATGAATTCGCTCGATGGGTTTATGATCATTTCGGTTTGGTTGTCAGATGTATTCTATTTTTAAAGTACTTTATTAGAGCCTGATATTCTGATGGGGATTTTGGTGGATTAAGGGGGTGGTGTGCACCCCCAGAAACATGATCCCGAATGTGGATATCAATTTCGTGCTCTACTCCAAAATACCTTTCATTTGAGCCCCATATTGCCGTGGTCGGTATTGTATTGTATGTCCGATTTGGCTGCGTTTGGTCGTCCCCCAGACACTTAGTCCTGAAAAAATATCAGAATCGTATTTGGGCGGTCTCCAAATACTTGGTGTCACATTTGGATATCAGATTCTTATTTTCTCTCAAATGCCTTTTATTTGTGCCCCATTTTTCCATGGGCAGTAAATAAATTCTGTTTGGGGGGTGTTTTACGGAAGGGGTGGTGGGTGAAACTTGATGCCGAAAGTGGGTATTAATTTCGTGTCCTACTCCCCTATACCTTTCATTTGAGTCCCATATTGCAATGGTCGGTAAATATGTTCGATTTAGGGGTGTTTTTGGAGTGTGGGGACTACCCCCAAGCACTCGGCGCTGAAAAAATATCAGCATCGTGTACTCCTTTTAAAAAATCATTTAAAATAACCCCATATTGCCATTAGGTAAAAAGGATCAAACACTTTGCTCAAAATTGGACATCAAATTCGTTTTCTAATCACAAATACCTTTTATTGTAATAGTCGGCAAATATGTCCGGTTTAGGGGGTGGGTCCTAAAAACTATCAACATCGTGCTTCACTCTCTATGAGCGTTAGACAGATAGCAAGTAGAATAAATAAAACTGCAATACGTTGGGTGTTCATGGCGGCAAGCAATTCTTTGCTGTGCTCCTACTGTCCCTTTTGTTGTTGTTGAGGTGGCAATCCTCATCAAGCTCTTATAGGCGATCAAGTTCGTTCCGGTCTATACGAACAATCGCCGCGGGAACATGATGGCCATTGGTTATTTAAAGGCGCCAAAAACTCGCCTTGTTGTATCGAGCATTGTGGGCGCTCAGTATTTAAGCAAGAGCCCGCGCCACCCAGCCTCTCGCCGAGACTCTCCACTCGCTACAGCTGACTATCCGCGAATGCTTTTGCAGCTACTCCGTATGGAGCATTCCACTATACGCAACCTGTGGACGCCCCCCGGTAGCTCCAGCTAAGCTTCACGTGATAACAAAGACCGCCACACAGATTGGAGCTTAAAGTTTCAGCCTGTGTGATGCTCATAGTTATCCTGTGCCGGGCCTACTGTCCCTATCGCGCGGTTAAGATACAAATTTTATTTCTTGAAAAAATTCTCAAAAAATCTACTGCATACCGAATTTTTCAAGAATTGAAATTTTTATCTTAACCGCGCGATAAGTAAATAGAACAAGCAAAAACTTTTTATTGAAATTTTTTTTGAGCCAAATTCTTTGCTGTGTTCCTACTGTTTCCATGTACTATACGCCAAATTTATAGCCTTGTTTCAAATAATAAAATTTTATCTGAACATTGCAATAAATAGGTGAATAGAACAAGCAAAACAGCCATAGCGGAACATTATTGGGAGTCATATCGGTCCCTAGGGGCCATATATCACCATATTGACCGATTCGGATAAAACTTGGCACTGATCTTGTAAGTCATACGATTGGGTTTTGGACCATGTCTGGGGCTATGTCTGTTTATATGTCGATTCGGATTATACTTGGGATGTTGAACGTCATAATAGAAGTCTTTGTTTCAAGTTTCAGCCAAATTGGATCAAAATTTAGGCTTTTAAGGGTCAAGAAGTCAAATCCGGGGATCGGTTTATATGGGGCTACATCTGTTTATAGACCGATTAGAATCATACTTAGCATGGATGTTGGAAGTCAAAACTCAAGCCTTTGTTTCAAGTTTCAGCCAAATCGAATGAAAATTGAGGTTTCTAAGGGCTCAAGAAGTCAAATTTGGAGATCGGTTTATATGGGGGCTATATCTTTTTATGGACCGATTCGGATCATACTTAGCTAGGATGTTGAAAGTCGCAATTCAAGTCTTTGTTCCAAATTTCAGTCAAACAGGATGTAAATTGAGGTTTCTAAGAGCTCTAAAAGTCAAATCTGGGGATCGATTTATATGGGGGCTATATTTGATATCGGGAAGGGGCGGACCCTCTCCCTTACCCCAAAAGTATTACTCACAAATAAAAGTGTTCCGATCGGAACAATATGGGATTCAAATGAAAGGTATTCAAGAGTAGAATACGAGTCTTATAATAAAAGTTGGATCCAGGTACCTGGGGGGCCGCCCCAACCCCAAAACCCCTTAAAATAGTTTTATTTGACGATCATGACAACATGGGACTCAAATGAAAGGTATTCGGGAGTAGATTACGAATTTTGACAGGAAGTAGGAATAGGCTCTGCAATTTATTGATAACGGAAGAGGGCAGACCCTCCACCGTTACCCCAAAAAATACCACCCAAAATCCAAAGTGGACCGAGTACGACAATATTGGTATCAAATGGAAAGTATGCGGGAGTAGATAACGAATCTGGCATACAAATTCATGCCGAAGTATAGGGGGCCACCCCACCCCCACAAAAACGCCCAAAATGGGCACATTAGCCAATCACGGATACATGGGACTCGGTTTGTTTGTTCCGTATAGACTGAAAAACGGCAGAACCGATTTGCTCGAAATTTTCGCATATTGTGGAAGGAAACATAGGCTATATAGTTTTTCGGTATCGGAAGGGGGACGGACCAAAAACACATTTCAAAATCAAAAGTGGACCGATCGGGACAATATAGGTATCAAATGAAAGGTATTGGAGATTGGAATAGGAATATGGTATTAAAATTTGAGTTTAAGTACCCATCGGGCAGCCCCAACCTCAAAACTCCCCTAAACTGACAAATTGGACCTTCATTTCAATATGGGGCTCAAATGAAAGGTATTCGGGAGTAGATTTCGAATCTGGCGTACAAAATCAGATCGATGTATATGGGGTCACGCCACCACTCAAAAACGCCATTTAACCCATTATGACCATATAATACTTGGCTGAACCGATTTTTTTAATATTTTCATAGATTGTGTACGTTTGTCTGGAAGAAAACATAGGCTATATAATTTTTAGATATCGGATGGAGGCGTACCCTCCCCCTTACGCCACCTATATCCGAAAGTGGTCCGATGGGCACAATCAGGGTATCAAATGAAAGATATTGGAGAGCAGAAAACGAATATGGTAATAAAGTTTGGGATATGGTATTCAGGGCGGAGTAACCCCACACTAAAAAGATATTAGAGAGGTAAAGAAGTCGCAGCAGAGCGGGCCCGGTTCGACTAGTAATCGATATAGGGGCATTAAGGGGAACTGTGCCCGATTTCTTTTTTATACCCTCCACCATAAGATGGGGGGTATACTAATTTCGTCATTCTGTTTGTAACTACTCGAAATATTCGTCTGAGACCCCATAAAGTATATATATTCTTGATCGTCGTGAAATTTTATGTCGATCTAGCCATGTCCGTCCGTCTGTCCGTCCGTCTGTCCGTCCGTCCGTCCGTCCGTCCGTCCATCCGTCCGTCCTACCGTCTGTCTGTCGAAAGCACGCTAACTTCCGAAGGAGTAAAGCTAGGCGCTTGAAATTTTGCACAAATACTTCTTATTAGTGTAGGTCGGTTGGTATTGTAAATGGGCCATATCGGTCCATGTTTTGATATAGCTGCCATATAAACCGATCTTGGGTCTTGACTTCTTAAGCCTCTAGAGTGCGCAATTCTTATCCGATTGGAATGAAATTTTGCACGACGTGTTTTGTTATGACATCCAACAACTGTGCCAAGTATGGTTGAAATCGGTCCATAACCTGATATAGCTGCCATATAAACCGATCTTGGATCTTGACTTCTTGAGCCTCTAGAGGGCGCAATTCTTATCCGATTGGGATGAAATTTTGCACCAAGTGTTTTGTTATGACATCCAACAACTGTGCCAAGTATGGTTGAAATCGGTACATAACCTGATATAGCTGCCATATAAACCGATCTTGGGTCTTGACTTCTTGAGCCTCTAGAGTGCGCAATTCTCATCCGATTAGGATGAAATTTTGCACGACGTGTTTTGTTATTATATCCAACAACTGTGCCAAGTATGGTTGAAATCGGTACATAACCTGATATAGCTGCCATATAAACCGATCTTGGGTCTTGACTTCTTGAGCCTCTAGAGTGCGCAATTCTCATCCGATTAGGATGAAATTTTGCACGACGTGTTTCGATATTATATCCAACAACTGTGCCAAGTATGGTTCAAATCGTTCCATAACCTGATATAGCTGCCATATAAACCGATCTTGGGTCTTGACTTCTTGAGCCTCTAGAGGGCGCAATTCCTATCCGATTTGAATGAGTTTTGGCACGTAGTATTTTGTTATGATGTACAACAACTGTGCCAAATATGGTTCAAATCGGTTCATAACCTGATATAGCTGCCATATAAAGCGGACTTCTTGTTTTGCCTAAGAAGAGATGCCGGGAAAAGAACTCGACATATGCGATCCATGGTGGAGGGTATATAAGATTCGGCCCGGCCGAACTTAGCACGCTTTTACTTGTTAGATATCGGGTGGAGGCGCACCCTCCCCCTTACCCCAAAATCGCCACCCATATGCGAAAGTGGTCCGACAAGGGTATCAAATGAAATGTATTGGAGACCAGAAAACGAATATGGTATTCAGGGCGGAGTGTCCCCACCCTAAAAAGATATTAGAGAGTTAAAGAAGTTGCAGCGGAGCGTGCCCGGTTCGACTAGTAATCGATATAGGCGCATTAAGGGAAACTGTGTCTGATTTCTTTTACAAGCTGCAGCATAATGTTGCCTAACGAACGGTCGTATGGACATTGCGCAGTAGAATTTCACTACCATCAAAGATGAACATTGTGGAGTTCATAATAGATCTTTTGGGTATAAAAGGGAATAAATGACCGGATCGATATGATGGACAACCATTTAGCCGATAGATAAGACAAAAGCCATAGACGTCTTGGTGGTTTGGTCAATAAAAATAAGCCTTAAGTAAAGCATAAGTGGCCAGCGTTTATGTCAAGGCCTAAACAGAAAGAGCGCGTTGAAGAGCGTCACATTGAAAAATGCAACTCTGCAAACAAATGTCAACAAATCAACTCACAAAAGTTTAACAATTTTTAACTTTGACGACTATAAACACTACTTTGCGTGTGGCTGCACAAAATGACGCTCGCTTTCAAGCGTCAAAGGTGAAATTTTTTTAACTGTTTCGCGTTGCATTTGTGAGAATTGTGTGCAGAGTTGCAAAATTCCATATGTTTCGGCCTTCAGGAAGTGCGATCCCATGGGACGAGAGGATATCTGACTTCTTGATTTAAATATTCCTTAGCCCAACAAATCTTAATACAAGACTGACTGTTTGTTTTCATTTTCCCCCTTTATTTCCACATCTCTGTATTTTGTACTCTCCAACCTGCAAGTGTGTGCATAACACATTTAATGGTCATATTATAATGAACAATTTTATTTTTGGTCTGCACACTTTTATATTTTTATAGCTTTTTAAGGTTGTTGTTTTTTGTACCCGACTCTTTTGAAATGATAATTCCATTACATTAGCAAAGATTTTAAGTATTTACTAGAGCTCCAGCCAAAGCAAACATTCATTCACAGCTCATTCGTTTATACATCCGCCCGTCCATCCGTCCGTCCGTCTGTGTGTATCCTATCATCCTTTCACATAGTTGACCATTTGCCATGGTAGACTTCCATGGCTCTATTTAATACTCTGCAGCGTTTTGTAACTATCTGGCTCAGTGTCTGCTGCAACAATCCTAGCCCCCATTTCTAGGTGATTATATGCCTGAAATCATCTGCTCTCTATGGAGTTTTGTGCCACTCTCAACGTTTATATCTCTAAGTTGAGGATAATCCCAGGGATTTAAGCAAAGCTTTTTTTAAGTAGTTGTTGATTTTTCTTACTTTTATTTGACAGCACCTAAAAAAAGTGCATTTAAAATGCATTTTAAATGCCGATAGCTGTTGTTAGTCATGGGATTTCAGAGAGTGTTTTTTGCTGTTTTCCTGATATGTTTTTTGCTCTGTATTTTGCTTAGTTGATTATGTTGTCTTTGCGAGTGTTTGAATTTAAAATCAACTAAAATGGCACCCAATGATTAATGATGTTTAACTGGGAGAGGTTTTTCTACTTAATTGCAGAAAACCATACCCACACTTTAAACGATGCATGTATGATGATTAACATTTAACACAAAAGGCCAATAGAGTTGGAGTTCCATTGAAATTGCAAAAGCAACCAAGAATAGGGTGCAGCTTAGCTTTTTACCACTCAAAAAAAAAAAAAAAAAAAAAATAGACTTTAATATAAATTGAAATTCGATACTATTTAAATTTAGAATTTATTGGGGTTGAGGTGATGGTGCTGTGTATGCGATTGTGTGTCATTGCACAGACGCCATTGTTATGGAAAATTTGGCTCATTAAAGTCACACTTTTTTGAAATATTGCTAAGAGTTAGACTTTAGGCGTCACCCAGAATAAAGGCTCGTTGTCATCGAAGGAAGAGTATTGTTAAAATGAAGTATTTTGGTGTTTTTGAAATGTTTTTATACCCACCACCGAAGGATGGGGGTATATTCGCATCGAAATATCCATTTCCGACCCTATAAAGTATATATATTCTTGATCAGCGTAAAATTCTAAGACGATCTAGACATGTCCGTCCGTCTGTCCGTCTGTCTGTTGAAATCTCGCTACAGTCTTTAAAAATAGAGATATTGAGCTGAAATTTTGCACAGATTCTTTTTTTGTCCATAAGCAGGTTAAGTTTGAAGATGGGCTATATCGGACTATATATTGATATAGCCCCCATATAGACCGATCCGCCGATTTAGGGTCTTAGGCCCATAAAGGCCACATTTATTATCCGATTTTGTTGAAATTTTGGACAGTGAGTTGTCTTAGGCCCTTTGATATCCTTCGTGAATATGGCTCAGATCGGCCCAGATTTGGATATAGCTGCCATATAGACCGATACTCAGATTTAGTGTCTTAGGCCCATAAAGGCCACATTTATTATCCGATTTTGATGAAATTCGGGACAGTGAATTTTGTAAGGCCAATCGACATCCTTCGTTAATTTGGCTCAGATCGGTCCAGATTTGGATATAGCTGCCATATAGATCGATCCTCCGATTTATGATGTAAGGCCCATAAAAGCCACATTCATTATCCGATTTTGCTGAAATTTGGGACAGTGAGTTGTGTTAGGCCCTTTGACATATTTCTTCAATTTGGTTCAGATCGGTTCAGATTTGGATATAGCTGCCATATAGACCGATCTCTCCATTTAAGGTTTTGGGCCCATAAAATGCTCATTCATTGTTCGATGTCGTCGAAATTTGGAACAGTGAGTTAAGTTAAGCCGCTTGACATACTTCTGCAATATCGCACAGATCGGTCCAGATTTGAATATAGCTGCCATATAAACCGATATCTAGATTTTAAGTTTTGGGGCCATATAAGACGCATTTATTGTCCGATGTCGCTGAAATTTGAGGCAGTGAGTTTGGTTAGGCTCTTCGACGTCCTTCTTAAATTTTTCCCAGATCGGTCCAGACTTGAATATAGCTGCTATATAGACCGATCTCTCGATTTAAGGTTTAGGGCCCATAAAAGAGGCATTTATTGCCCGATTTCGCCGAAATTTGGGACAGTGCTTTGTGTTAGGCTCTTCGACATGTTTATGCAACTTGGCCCAAATCGGTCCAGATTTGGATATAGTTGCCATGTAGACCGATACCTCGATTTAATGTCTTGGCCCCATAAAAGGCGCATTTATAATCCGATTTCACTAAAATTTGACACAGTGACTTATGTTCGGCTTTTCGACATCCGTGTCGTATATAGTTCAGATCGGTATGAGGTATATGAGAATAAGGTATGAAATTTTCACCGAATTTTGATGAAAGGTGGTTTACATATATACCCGAGGTGGTGGGTATCCAAAGTTCAGCCCGGCCGATCTTAGCGCCTTTTTAGTTGTTGGATTTAAAAGACGCATAGGACTCAGAAGATATAACATTTCATTGATAAGTTTTGCCTTCCAATATTCTTACTCTACTAGTACAACCACTTCTAATACAACTACTACTACTTCTACTTCTACTACTACTACTACTACTGCTACTAATACTAATACTAATACTACTACTACTACTGCTACTACAAGTACTACTACTACTACTGCTACTACTACTACTACTTCAACTACTACTACTACAATTAAATTTCCTATCAACATTACATTAAAGAACAGGGGATACTTCTCTTTTATCAGTGAGTGCAGTCCAATTAAAGTTTGAGCTCAATGAAAAGGGGCCTTCTTCTTTTTTATACCCTCGACCATAGGATGGGGGTATACTAATTTCGTCATTCTGTTTGTAACACCTCGAAATATGCATCTAAGACCCCCTAAAGTATATATATTCTTGATCGTCGTGACATTTTAAGTCGAACTAGCCATGTCCGTCCGTCTGTCCGTCTGTCTGTCGAAAGCACGCAAACTTTTGAAGGAGTAGAGCTAGCCGGTATTTCTTTTTGGTGTAGGTCGGTTAGGATTGTAAATGGGCCAAATCGGTTCATGTTTTGATATAGCTGCCATATAAACCAATCTTGGGTCTTGACTATTTGAGCTTCTAGAGTGCGCAATTCTCGTCCGATTTGACTGAAATTTTGCACATAGTGTTTTGATATCACTAACAACTGCGCTGAGTAAGGTTGAAATCGGTTCATGTTTTGATATAGCTGCCATATAAACCGATCTGGGATCTTGACTTCTTGAGCCGATCTCTCGATCGATCTAGACCGATCTCTCGTTTCAAAGTCTTGGCCCCATAAACGCCACATCTGTAATCCGATTTCGCTGAAATTTGACACAGTGGCTTATGTTAGGCTTTTCGACATACTTGTCGTATATGGTTCAGATTGGTCTATATTTGGATATGTCTACCAAAAAGACCAATATTTTGTTCTATAAAATTGAACAATGACTTGATCCAAATCGGACCATATTTCAATAAAGCTGCTATGGGAGCATATATTATGCATTTTCACCGGATTAAGTTTTCAGTACCAGGCCCGAAGGATAACGAATGATAGATTGTCACAAAGAGGGGGCTGTGAGCATTCCAAAACTATATTGCCTAATCTAGACTTGAAGAGGGTTACCACTTTGCTGCCACTGGCAAGAACAGACGTCTCAGTCATTGCGTCCGTCATGACAGGTCACTGTCTAATCAGAAAACATGCTGACAGATTAAAGGTTGCCACCAACGACTTTTGCAGAAGCGGTGAGGACATCGAAGAAGAACAGACTATAGAACACCTGATGTGTGTGTGTTCCGCACTGGCATTCAGAAGAGTTCCACATTTCTTTGAGAACCTATCTGATTAAGCGGATGTGATGTCTGTGCCACAGTGGCCTCCAACATCCTTACTCAGTATGTTTCAAAATCGTTCCATAATCCTTATATAGTTCCTTTAACATAAAAACCAATCGCCAAATTTGTTCTCTAACAAACTGTAACTAAATATTTTCTTGTGGGCTTGTGATAACATTTTCCTATAAATTTATCTTAAGCAATATTTAATATTTTTTCTTTTTAGTTACGAATGCTTTTATCACAATTTTTTTACTATAAAATTTCAAGTTATTTGTTTGCTGTTGTCATTTCCCTTCAAATCTGCTACTATTTTAATGGTTGTTTGGTGCTTCATTATTTATTCTTTTGCCTTTCAAAACGATAAGAGTAGCCCCCCCTCTTTTACTTTGGCCCTCCCCCCTTTTATGACAAAGTAAAGGCATGTGACACACCAACAAAGAGAAAACATTTACTTTGTACTGTTACTGCGACTTTAGTCAGGCCCATATCATACACAAAAGTATATCCTTTTCCAAGGACATAAGTAATAATGACAAAAACAAAATATTTCCCAGTAAACACACACACACAGAAACACATTCATACATAGCATGATGAAAGGAAAGGAGCAAAGGGAGAGAGAGAAAAAATACCTGAACATTGTTTTCCTTTTAGCACCAAATATGTTATGTTATGTTATGTTATGTTATGTATTTTTTATGTTTAATATGCATAATATTTTAGTGGTCATACCAACACACACACCCACACAAAGCATAAGGACAAATAAAAAACAAACAAGGATAACAAACAAAATTAACGTAAATTATTTTACGTTCATAGGATTATGAAAAGTATTAAAATTAATTAAAAAGTAGAAAAGGAGTAATGTTAGTATCACTGTGGTACTGAGAATGTCATCACACTAGTGCCGACATCCTATGCAAGTACTGCAGTCATGTAAAAATTCACTGAAAGAAACGCGAAAGCATTTCAGCAGATACTTAAAGATTCAAAATTCACCTGTTATGGGTGCCGGGCCAAAGAGTATCCCCAGGAATTGTAAAGCGGACGAGTTTGCGAGACCAGGAACTACCCAACCCATTCCAGGGATACTGGAATTGGTGGGAAAGCCTCTAGCTACATGTAAGCTTAGTTTTAAGGACCAGGCCCGAAGGACAACGAATGATAGATGGTCACAAAGAGGGAATTCCAAAATATATGTGTGTCTACCACTTTGCTGTCACTGGCAAGAACAGACGTCTCAGTAATTGCCACAGGCCACTGTCTAATCGGAAAACATGCTGACAGATTAAAGGTTGCCAACAACGACTTTTGCAGAAGCTGTGAGGATATCGTAGAAGATCAGACTATAGAACACCTTCTGTGTGTGTGTTCCGCACTGGCAGTCAGAAAAAATTCCACTTTTGGTTGGGCTTTTTAAGGCGATCTGGATGGTTCAACGGTAGGAACTAGAAGGCATCTTCCTTCTACTGTTCCTGTGTTATCACAATGGACGAAAACGTCTCAGTGAGTCTGAGGGCTCAAGACTGCCGCTTAAACCTAACCTACATTATAGCTAAGGTTATGTTGAAAAGAGGGTGCAGATATTAATCCGCCTCATGCCGGTATGGACTTACACCTAAGCCAGTAATCGGCTTGTTGTGCGCTCTAAATATTAAACGAGTAAAAGCGTGCTAAGTTCGGCCGGGCCGAATCTAATATACCCTCCACCATGGATCGCATTTGTGGAGTTCTTTTCCCGGCATCTCTTCTTAGGCAAAAAAGGAAATAAGAAAAGATTTGCTCTGCTATTAGAGCGATATCAAGATATGGTCCGGTTTGAACCACAATTAAATTATATGTTGGAGACCTGTGTAAAATGTCAGCCAATTCGAATAAGAATTGCACCCTTTGGGGGCTCAACAAGTAAAATAGAGAGAACGATTTATATGGGAGTTGTACCAGGCTATAGACCGATTCAGACCATAATAAACACGTATGTTGATGGTCATGAGAAAATCTGTCGTACAAAATTTCAGGCAAAACGGATAATAATGGCGACCTCTAGAGGCTCAAGAAGTCAAGATCCCAGATCAGTTTATATGACAGCTATATCAGGTTATGAACCGATTTGAAACTTATTTGACACAGTTGTTGAAAGTAAGAATAAAATACGTCTTGCAAAATTTCAGCCAAATCGGGTAGGAATTGCGCCCTCTAGAGGCTCAAGAAGTCAAATCCCCAGATCTGTTTATATAACAGCTATATCAGGTTATGAACCGATTTAAACCATACCTGGCACAGTTGTTGGATATCATAAGAAAACACGTCGTGCAAAATTTCATTCCAATCGGAGAAGAATTGCGCACTCTAGAGGCTCAAGAAGTCAAGACCCAAGATCGGTTTATATGGCAGCTATATCAGGTTATGAACCGATTTAAACCATACTTGGCAAAGTTGTTGATATTATAACAAAACACGTCGTGCAAAATTTCATTCCAATCTGATAAGAATTGTGCACTCTAGAGGCTCAAGAAGTCAAGGCCTAAGATCGGTTTATATGACAACTTTATCAGGTTATGGACCGATTTGAATAATACTTGGCACTGTTATTGGATATCATTACAAAACACGTCGTGCAAAATTTCATTTCAATCGGATAAGAATTGCGCCCTCTAGAGGCCCAAGAAGTCAAGACCCAAGATCGGTTTATATTGCAGCTATATTAAAACATGGACCGATATGGCCCATTTACAATACCAACCGACCTACGCTGATAAGAAATATTTGTGCAAAATTTCAAGCGGCTAGCTTTACTCCTTCGGAAGTTAGTGTGCTTTCGACAGACGGACGGACGGACGGACATGGCTAGATCGACATAAAATGTCACGACGATCAAGAATATATATATTCTTATTCAATACTTTATGGGGTCTCAGACGAATATTTCGAGTAGTTACAAACAGAATAAAAAATAAAATAGTTGAAATAGCAGACGAAATGTATGCTGAATCAGAATCCCTTTGGTTTGATGAATATAAATCATATAAACCAATCACCCGATTAGTCTTCCAAGACCCCTAGATGCTTACATTTTTTGTTGTTGTTTCACTTCACATTTCCGCCTTTAAACTGTTTGGCTTTTTACCTCTGAAGTTCGTAGCTTCATATTCATATGCCTGTTATTATGTTGATACTATGCATGTGTAATATTTGTCGGTGCTATGGCTTTTATTTTTGTGACATTAGGCACGTTTTACAACATCATAAAATTATTACGATTATTTGCCTGCCAGCCTGCTGCCGACTTTAACCTGCTTGCTTGCCTAGCACACCTCCTGGTTTTTATGTGCCCAGTTATTTTTCGGTACCTATATATTTTCTGGCTATGCCTTACGGCACGAAACTCTGGGTTCAGGTTACACATACTTATACATTATTATTTTATTCTGTTTTTGTTTTTTTTTCTGAGTCTTGTGCCATATTCATCCATCCATAGACTGTGAGTGACTGAATGAATGCCATCGTTTGTTATCGTGATTAATTTGCATACGAAATAATGCACAAATATTCTTTCAAACATTTACTTAGGGAATAATGACGATGACTATGATGATGATGATGGCAATGGCGATGACGATAAGAATGGTGATGGTAATGGTGTCCATCGTTATTGTTTAAACGTTGTCACCAAATGACATGTCCTTTTTAAAGGTTCTCTGGAAAAAGGAACAAAAAAAAAAGTATATGAAACGCAAATTAAGGTAAACTACGTATGTAGGTGGATTGTTGAGTCACTCATATGAGTATTTTTGTCCTCTCGTATTCTTGAAAGAATAAAAAGTCACTTTAACTAAGTGGCAACATTAAAACAAATTTTGTTTCCTTTTTAAAAGCTTGCAAAATTAAATATTTCTTTGTCATGCAGTGAAGCATTTTACAGCAAATTTCTCAGAACGATGTTAAAGGCTCAGAAATGATACGCAAAAGTAAATTCAAAAGGGATTGATATCATTAAAAACCTAAAAAAGGTGAAAAAGTGGCCCGTAGTCCAAAAAATCGCAAGAGTAGAAATCATCCAATAATCCTTCAAGAAAACTTAAATTATTGTTAATACCTTCAATGACTATCAAACTATTTGATGTTTAGTTGAGGTTGATAGAACTGAATCTTGCCAAATATTGAGCTCCTGAAACTGCTGTATTAAACATCAACCATTTCATATCAAATTTCCGTTTATTAATCGAGCAGCTAGCTTAATTGCTTAATTCTCTTAGGTTTGGGATATAAATGTTGTCATTTTTGGGCGCCACAAACAGCTTCGGGTATATAAACCTAACAGCCAGATTTATGCCTTATCTCATTTCGGTCTATATATTTGATCCCAGAAAGTCTAAGAATGTATAACACTAGCCCAACCAGTCCTGCTCCGCTGCGCCTTCTTTAACTTAGGTTTGGGATATAAATGTTGCCAGTTGTTGGGCGCCAGTTTCCGTTGTATTTGAAAACCACAACCAGCTTCGGGTATATAAATCTAACAGCCAGATTTATGCCTTATCTCATTTCGGTCTATAGATTTTATCCCAGAAAGTCTAAGAATATATAACACTAGCCGAACCGGGCCCGCTCCGCTGTGCGCCTTCTTTAACTATCTAATATCATTTTAGGGTGGGGACACTTCGCCCTGAATGCGGATATCGAATTCGTGCCATTGTAGCCTATGACGCTGAACGCGTTCGAATCCTGGCAAGAACATCGGACAAAGTAGAGTTTATCTCCTCTTAATGTTGGCGACATTTGCGAAGTAGAATGCGACATTTGCGAGGTAGAATGCCATGCATTGTCATTTAAAAAATTTTCTCCAAAGAGGTGTCGGACTGCGGGACGCCGTTCACCAAAGAGGTGTCGCACTGCGGGACCCCGTTCGGGACTCGGTTAAAAAAAAGTTCCCTTATCATTGAGTTTAAACTTGAATAGGAATTCATTGATGAGTGAGAATTTGCCCCTTCTCGATTCCTGGTGGTAATGTTCTCATAAGGGGAGAGATGGCACCTTTGACATTTCGACTCAAATATGGATATCATATTCGTGCTATACTTCCAAATCCCTTTAATTTGAGCCTTATATTGCCATAACCGGTAAATATGTACAGTTTGGAGGGTTTTTTTGGGGCTGGGGCGGCCACCGGCACTCTGCACTGAAAATAGATATAAAATTCGTTCTTTATTCCCAACGGGAATGAAGTTCAGTTAAGGGGGTGCTTTAGGGTGAACCCCAAAACACTTGCCTCCAAAATTTGAAATCAAATTCGTTTTCTACTCTCAAATACCTTTCATTTGAGTCCCATATTGCCATAATGGGTCAAATAATTCATTTGACGTATCCTTAGGAGGGAAAGCGCCACCTGGACTTGAACGCAAATTTTAATGTCATATTTGTAATCTGCTCCCTAATACCTTTCATTTGAGTCCCATATTGCGATGGTCGGCTAATATGCCCATTTGGGGGTGTTTGGGGGTGGGCGACCTCCCATTATTTGGAATTATTGCTTTGTGCCATATTTACAATCTACTCCCTAATACTTTTCATTTGAGTCACATATTGACATGAACTTCGATTAAAATCGGTTTAGAGGATTTTTGGGGTTGGGGGGGAGCCCGCTGGGTACTTGGACCCACATTTTATTACCATATTCGTTTTCTGTTCTCCAGTACCTTTCATTTGATACCCTTATTGTGCCCATCGAACACTTTCGGATATGGGTGGCGTTTTTGGTGGTAAGGGGGAGGGTCCGCCTCCACCCGATATATAAAAAATGTTTCCTTTCAGACAAACGTACACAATCTATGAACATTTTAAGAAAATCGGTTCAGCCAAGTATCTTATGTTGTTGTTGTAGCAGTGTGTTATGCACTGAGGCGGCAGCCCTTGCCGATGACGAACTTCATCGGGTCAATCCGGTACGTACAACCGGCTGCCATGGGATTGCCAAGTGTTATATAGTCATAATGGGTCTAATGGCGTCTGTGAGGGGTGGAGTGACCCCCTATACTTCGATCTGACTTTGTATGGCAGATTCGAAATTTACTTCCGAATAGCTTTCATTTGAGCCCCATATTGAAGTGAACGTCCAATATGTTTGTTTAGGGGAGTTTTGGGGTTGGGGCGGTCCAATGGGTACTTAGACTCAAATTCAAATACCATATTCGTATTCTACTCCCCAATACCTTTCATTTGATACCAATATTGTCCTTTGGATTTTGTGTGGTGTTTTTGGGGTAACGGTGGAGGGTCCGCCCCTTCCGTTATCAATAAATTACAAAGCCCATTCCTACTTCCTGACCATATTCGTAATCTACTCCCGAATACCTTTTATTTGAGTCCCATATTGTCATGATCGTCAAATAAAGCTATTTTAAGGGGTTTTGGGTCTGGGGCGCCCCCCCCCCCCCTGGTACTTGGACCCAACTTTTATTACGAAATACATACTCTTCTCTTGAATGACTTTCATTTGAATTCCATATTGTTCTGATCGGTCCACTTTAATTTTTGGGTAGTACTTTTAGGGTAAGGGGCAGGGTTCGCCCCCTACCGATATCAAAAAATTATATAGCCTATGTTTCCTTCCAGACCAATCTACACACAATCTGTGAAAATTTCATGGTAATCGGTTCAGCCGTTTTTGAGTCTATACGGAACAAACAAACGTTGAATTTTATATATAAAATTTAAACATTGCCACATGTTGGGCGCCAGTTTTTTCCAAAGAGAATGAGCTTTTTTAAAGTTTTGTCAATTGTTCAACTTTAGTTTTGCCAGTTTCGTTCGTATCTTTTCTCTAGCAGTCCTATTAATAGCTCATTCCTTAAGATACTAGCAGCCCTATTAATAGCTCATTCCTTAAGGTTTGGATTATGAATGTTGCCATATGTTGGGCGCCAATTTTAGTTATTTGAGAAAAGGTTAAAAACTTGGGGTATGTTAACCTAGCTGCCAGTTTAATGGCTTTTCTCATTTAGTTCCAGAGATTTGACTGCAAGAATCTCAGAATATTTAGATTACCAACATTGCCATATGTTGGTCGCCAGTTTTGCTATTTTCCAAACCGCTTGAAAAAGTTTATTTTTCCAACCCAACTACAAGTTGGGCCCCTAATTTCATTCGTATCTTCTCTTGACCATAAGCCCCCAGCAATTAATCCTCATTTCATAACATATTTCATTTCTGTTCTGTTGACCCCGGCTGCAGAAAATACCGAACTACAATTTCATGTCGGTAAATGGACTTTTGTCATTATATCACCCAAACTGATTGTGGCCTGGCCCCATTGTTTTCTTACCACACACACAATTTGGCCCTACAATACCCAGGACAATTGCATGCAAAGTGCTATAATATGGCGCCATTTAGTTTTATAGCCGCAGCGAAATGGTTGGGGCTGGGAGTTTCCTAAATGTACAATAACTACATATGCATATGAAGATGATTGCCATTTGGGGCGGTTTGGGGTAAGACTAGCACGAGGGAGCTTGATGGATCTCCCAAATACATTGGCGGCAGTTTTGTTGTCTGATTTAATGTCTGCACGCAATAAACAAAGTATAAGGGTCACGATATAAAAAAATTAAAAACAATTTTTTTTTTTGGTTTCACTCCAACTATTTATACAATATTTTAAATATTGGAAAAAAGCAATTTTCTAAAGTTTTATATTTGTTTATAGTATAGCAATTAGATTTTTGTCTCTTTCTTCTAACTACTAAAAAAACAGAAATAATTTTGTGTGTAACCTATCGCCAGGACCTCAATTATTTTGTACTTTTTCGGTTAATTACTGTAATTATGCTTTTGTATGGCAGTCAGCCTGCCAGCCATCTACAGGACATGAACAAGCGAACATATGTTTGACAGATAGATAGAGCATTTTGATTAATTCAATTCCATTGCTTGTTATTTTGTTGTTTACTACCACTTGCTACGACAACATCCTGTGGACATTTTCTTCCTTTATCAGGTTTGTTTTTCTATTAGGCTATGTGTGTTTTTGTGCTTGTCGTTGGCTTAATTATTTATAATTATTGGGTTTTTTTTTTTGTGGTTTTTGAAGTGTGTGTTTTGTTAGGCATAGTTTAGAGAGCATGCTTTTCGATGTTTGTTATGATTCGTCTAGGAAAAGTAACAGCTTGCGGCACGCGTTGAATTTTATAACATCATACGGTTGTGTAGGAATGCGTGTAATGGCGACGAAATCGAAAAACTAAGTAATTTGTTGAGGGGAAAGAACGCTTTTAAAGGTTAAATGTCTGGGAAGCTATATTAAACCAATCAAATGGAAGAAATCAAAGTTTAAAGCATTTTTAAATTATTGTGGGAGAGTGAAATTGTATTCTAAAAATAATGTTAAAAGGTTCAAGTTTAGAATACTGGCTTAGGTGTATGCCCATAGTGGCATGGACGGATTAATATTCGCACCCTCTATTCAACATAATCTAACCTAACCTTAGCTAAAGTTTTGAAATGGTAATTAGACAAATTTAGATTTTTGGTTTTAATTTTTTTTATACCCTCCACCATAGGATAGGGGGTATGTTCATATACTCATTGCGTGTGCAACACATCGAAATATCCATTTCCGACCCTACAAAGTACATGTATTTCTGATAGTCGTACAATTCTAAGACGATTTAACGATGTCCGTGTCTGTCCGTCCTAGTGTCCGTCAGTTGTATTCACGCTGCTGTCCATAAAAATTGAGATATTGAAGTGAAATTTTGCACAGGCTCGTACTTCGCACTCGTTGGGCGCCAGTTTCTCTATTTCAACAAATTAATGATAAAATGTTCTCGTTAGCCCATTTTCGCTTCGCCTTATGTAAATCCGAATTGTCAGCGGTCATAGCAAAGCCCACTGTCTGTCTAACTGAACATAAAACAAGTAAATTCGTGCCAAGTTCGGCCGGGCCGAACCTTATATACCCTCCACCATGGATCACATTTGTCGAGTTCTTTTCCCGGCATCTCTTCCTAGGCAAAAAAGGATATAAGAAAAGATTTGCTCTGCCACTAGAGCGATATCAATATATGGTCCGGTTTGGACCACAATTAAATTATATGTTGGAGACCTGTGTAAAATGTCAGCCAATTCGAATAAGAATTGCTCCCTTAGGGGGCTCAAGAAGTAAAATAGAGAGATCGATTTATGTGGGAGCTGTATCGGGCTAAAGACCGATTCAGACCATAGTAAACACGTATATTGATGGTCATGAGAGGATCCGTCGTACAAAATTTCAGGCAAGTCGGATAATAATTGCGCCCTCTAGAGGCTCAAGAAGTCAAGACCCAAGATCAGTTTATATGGCAGCTATATGAGGTTATGGACCGGTTTGAACCAAACTTGGCACAGTTGTTGGATATCATATCAAAATACTACGTGCAAAATTTCATTCAAATAGGATAAGAATTGCGCACTCTAGAGGCTCAAGAAGTCAAGACCCAAGATCGGTTTATATGGCAGCTATATCAAAACATGGACCGATATGGACTATTTACGATACCAACCGACCTACACTAATAAGAAGTATTTGTGCAAAATTTCAAGCGGCGAGCTTTACTCCTTCGTAAGTTAGCGTGCTTTCGACAGACAGACGGACGGACGGACGGACATGTTTAGATCGACATAAAATGTCGCGACGATCAAGAACTTATATACTTTATGGGGTCTCAGACGAATATTTCGAGTAGTTTCAAACAGAATGACGAAATTAGTATACCTCCCATCCTATGGTGGAGGGTATAAAAAGGGTGCTAAGTTCGGCCGGACCGAATCTTGGGAACCCACCACCATGGATTCTGCCAAAAAAATTGTTGCCAGCATTAGGAGGGGAAAACCACCGCTGAAAATTTTTTCTGATGGTCTCGGCTGGATTCGAACCCAGGCGTTCAGCGTCATAGGCAGACATGCTAACCTCTGCGCTACGGTGGCCTCCCCAAAAAAATATAAGAGATATATCTAGTTATAGACCGAATTGGACCGTACTTGCTGCAGTTGTTCAGAGTCATAACAGAACAGCCAAATCGGAAAAAATCGCGGCTTCTAAGGGCACAATACGGAAATCGGGAGATTTATATCGGAGCTAGATCATGTTCTTGACCAATTTGAACAGTACTTGGCACAGTTGCCAAGTTTTGGCATCCGTTGGCTCAAGAAGTCAAATCGGGAGATCGGTTTATATAGGAGCTATATCAGATTATTGAGCGATTCAGAGCGTACTTACCACAGTTGTTGCGTATATAGGCCGTCATTAACATATATTCATATTTTGAAAAGTTTTTTTTTTGAGGGGTAGGCAACCTTCTGTCACTTAAACCTCATTTTTAATATCATATTCGTAATCTACTCTTGAAAACCTTTTATTTGAGTCCCATATCGTGACGTGACGGTCTAATATGCCCACTTGGGGCCGTTTTGGTTTTTGGCGACCCCCTTGGAAATTTTTAATATTCGATAATCATATTCGTGCCCTACTCTCGAATACCCTTTATTTTAGTCCCATATGGTCCCGATTGATCCACTTTCGATTTTGGGCGGTACTTTTGATGCGGTTTTGGGCTTGGGGTGGCGACCTGTGTACTTGGTTAAAATTTTTGACATTAAATTCGTATTCCACTCCCGAATACCTTTCATTGGAATCCCTTATGGTCCCAATCGGTTCTTTTTTGATTTTGGGCGGTTTAGAGCTTGAGACGGTGAGTATCTAACTGGGAACCAATTTTTAATATCATATTCCTACTCTACTCTCGAATAACTTTTATTGGGGTCCTATATCGTCCCGATAGGTCCACTTTTTTTGGGAGGTACTATTGGGCCGACGCCTTAAGTTCTTGGATCCAATTTTTGACACCATTTTCGTATTCTACTTCCGAAAACCTTTCATTTGAGTCCCATATTTTCCCGATCGGTCCACTTTGATTATTGGCGGTACTTTTGAGATGGTTTTGGGCTTGGGACGGCTCTCTAGGTATTTGGAACTAATTTTAAATAATAATCTACTCTCAAATGCCATTCATATGAGTTCCATTGTCCACTTTCAATTTTGGGCCTGGGCGGCCTATTTGTACTCAATTTTTAATGCAATATTTGTTTTTAATTCCCAAATACCTTTCATTTGCATTTGAGTCCTATAGTGTCCCAATCGGAAAATATGTCCTGCTGGGTAGTTTTGGGCGGTGGGGAGGGCCCCCAGACACCAAGGAATACATTTTTAAGTCATTTGTATTCTACTATTAAATACCTTTCAGTGTCCTGTTGGGTGGTATTTTTGGGGGGTAGGGGGCCCCCCGACTCTTAGTTTGACATTTTTATGTTAAGTTTGATACCCATATTGTCCCAATCGGTAAAAATGTCCGCTCGTGTGGGTTTTGAGATGGAGCGTCCCCCCAGGATATTTGACTCTAAAATGTTATACCAATTTCGTATTTTTGGTATACCATAAAGTGGCATACAAAGTTTCGCTTAAATCGGTGGACCCATCTCCGAGATCTGTCGTTTTGAAAATGAGAGTAAGGGTGAGGGTCCGTTTCACCTGAATAATGAATGTTTGAGATCATATAAGAAGTTATTGTGCAAAATTTCTGCAAAATCAGCTAAGAACTTCACTCTCTAGGTTCTCATTAAGTGGAGATCTGATTATATGGGAGTTATGACCATACTTGGCATGAATGTTATAAGTGGAAGTCATTGTGCAAAATTCCTGCGAAATCGGATAATAATTCACACTCTAGGGGCTGAAGCAGTCGATTCGGGAGATCGGTTTATATGGGAGCTATATCGGAATAATGACCGATTCAGAATTCATTGCTCAAACTGTCCGCCAAATCGGGTAAGAAACGCTCTCTCTGGAGTCTAAAGAAGTCTTATCGATGGATCGGTTTATATGGGGGTAAGAAACGCTCTCTCTGGAGTCTAAAGAAGTCTTATCGATGGATCGGTTTATAAGGGGGTTATATCCAGATCCGAACCTATATGGCCCATTTGCACTCCCAAAGATAGTATGGGTAATCGCGCAGATTGTATGGGTAATCAACCTCGCCAAAATTGATTTCCTGATTCTAGGAATAACAACTTAGACATTTCCATATTCTGATTACAAAAACAAATTTCGCCTCATGTTTTTCGAACTCAAGAGTAAGGAACAGCTAAATTTCATTCATTTCAATTGTTTCCTTTGTCCGTTTACTTGTTTTAGTCCAAAGGAGCATCGCCTTTGCCTAAGAACAACATTTCTATTTGTATCAGTTTGTTTTTATCGATTATTAAAGTTCAACACTTATAGAAGTAACCACAAGTTTTGCCTCATATAAACATTTCTGATTATATATGAATTATAAGAATATAGCAAAATACTATAATTACTTAACAAAAAATTTCAAGGACTTTTTACATACATATATTGTATATAACAATTTTTTATAACATTCATTGACGATTTCTATAAATAACATCTAATGGTACTCATTTCAAATTCTAACCATCTCTCTAAAATTCATTTCAATGTTTGTACACCTGCTTTCTGTTAAACGACCACAATTACATATCCTAGCCATATGCCTAGATTATCTTGATCCCTAGCCAAATGTTTTAAGTCTCATTGAATAGCATGTGCTGCTATTGACTAACTATAATTATTCATTAAATTATAAACCATAATTATTCCACAACAACTGGCAATCTTTTGGAGAAATTATCTATAATTACTGTAGATATCAAATTAATGATAATAACCATTAAACCGCAGGATATGAATCGTCAAACGTATATTTATAGCTGGTAGGTTTATACGCCCCACATATTGTATGTAGGTGGAAACATTGGGTGACATATTGGTTTGTATAATGATGCCAAATGATTTCAAATAATGGTTTCTATATGACATCTATCTACAATGACAAACTCAACAATTAACAAAAATGAATGTATATTTGTTAATTAATAAAAGAACTTTCTCTACAAATCACCTACATTAGTTAATTCTCGGGTACAGTTGGTTAAAAATAGAAAGTGAACAAATACTTTGAACAAATGTAAGAAAAACCGCATAAATTGACAACAATGAAAACATTGGTATTGTCAAAATGTTGTTTGGGGTATTGATGTAAAACTTTTATTACAAATTTTTGTAAAAATAAACTATTTACCCAACATCATTATGATGCTGTTGTACAACCCGAAAGAAAACTTTGCTGTAAACATTTCACTATGTAGACAATCCAATTTCAAACAAATCGACCATGTGTGTAATCGATGTTAATCTGTCGTGATAATTTTTGAAAGAGACGGATAGGGATTTTGTGCCAACAATTAAGTAGGCCTTGTGATATTAATGTGAAAATATCCCAGTCAAAATATTGTCATAAAAGAACTAAGCATTGTTGAAGAAAATATTTGGAAACCTGCTTCCTCACTCAGAGAATTTTAGAACAAGTTTTCTTCTTCCACAATAAAACTATTTCTTATTTTGTTCTCTTGATTGACTGAAGTAAATAAAACGGTAGTTAATAATTATGTGCAAAATTGAAGATATCATACCGCTTTTTCCGTCTCAATCTTTGACATACACCTGCAGAACTATTGAGGTTTATGACTTCAAGAGTAACATGCGCTCTCCATCGGTAGTCATGTTTTGTTGTAATGTGCTTTATTTCCCCGGATTCAGTTTTCAGCTAAAGATCTCTATGGATGTCTTTATTGGATGTACCAAGGAGCGTTTATAATGCTTCTTAGAACTTTGTTTGGGAATGTTTGAATGTGTTGGATGTTTTCATTGGTGGTGCATCCCCAAAGTTGTATTCCATAGAGCCAGATTTTTTTCAGCTCTTGGTTGCAGATTAAAAGTTTATTTTCGATTGAAAGAACCGATCTTCTACCAATTAGATGTTCAAGTTTAGACCATTTCATATTTAGCTCCTGACATTTATTCTAAACATGTTCCTTACACCGCAATTTTGCATCTAAGGTCATTCCGAAATATTTACCTTCATTTGAATAAGGAATTTCATAGTTGTCTACATACAACGGTAATTTTTGTAGATGTTTATTTATGAAGTTTGTATGTGCTGATTTACTGTGATAAAGTCTTATTTGCCGTTTTGATGCCAAATCTTTATGTTATTCAGAGTTTGTTGTCAGTTACGATTTGCATCATTTTCGGAATCTGCAACTGTCAGAATTGCAATATCCTCGGCAAAGTTAGCAACAGTTAATTTTCTGATTTTGGTCATCATAGGTAAACAATATATACAAAATTGGCCCAAGTGGTACTTCTGTGGTAGTTTTCTTCTTATCTGAATATGAATCCTTCAGTTTTACTCTAAAAAATCATCCCCCGAGATACGATTTTAAAAAATCAACAATTCAGGCAACCTCGCGACGTTCACTTAACCTTATTGCATGAGGTAAACTAACTTTGATAGAGATTTCTTTGATAGATTCTCCACAACAGAAGCAAACGCATCAACTACCCACTTCTCTTACTTCATATTTGAAGTTGAAATGGAATATGTTTCAAAACATGTTTAAAGATGTTAATGTGTAAGTGGCTACTCAAATTATGGAAATGAAAAGCTTAAATTAGAACGATACAGGGAAGCACTTCCAATCACATCAGCTTCTAAAAGAATATTAAATTTTTAACGGGATATGGTAAAAGAGAGTGTTTTGAACTCCCTATGATTCTGGGATATTTGAGAGTGGATTTGATTTCTTAAAAGTCAAAGTCGAACTCTGAAACCACAGAAATATCACGGCCGTGGAAACTGGAGGCCACCGTAGTGCAGAGGTTAGCATGTCCGCCTATGACGCTGAACGCCTGGGTTCGAATCCTGGCGAGATCATCAGCAAAATTTTCAGCGGTGGTTTTCCCCTCCTAATGCTGGCAACATTTGTGAGGTACTATGCCATGTAAAACTTCTCTCCAAAGAGGTGTCGCACTGCTGTACCGGTATTTGTTATCGATGTTTGTAGCTAGGAAATCCAAATGGGTCATATTGGTTCAAATTTTGATATAGCCCCCATGTAAACCGATCTCCAGTTTTGATTTCTTTAGCCTCTCGAGATCTAAATTTTCATTAAATTGGCTAAAATTTAGAACAAGAATTTTCGTTCTGACTTTCAATATCAGTGCCGGGTATGATACCAATCGGTCAATAAAATGGTAATCCCCCATATAAACCGATTCCCGATTTGACTTCTTGAGAAAATCAATTTTCATATAATATGGCCAAATTTGACACAAATATTACTGCGTCCATGAGAAGTATGAACCGAATAGGCCCCTTAAATACCGATTCCTCGATATGACTACTTGAGACCATAACAACCGCAAATAATTCCCTAATTGATTGTTGTAAAATTACTTGAACATCCAAATCGGATAAGAATTGCGCTCTCTAGGGGCACAAGAAGTATAATCGGGAGATTGGTTTATATGGAATCTATAAACGATCTCCACATACAGAGTAGTAAACCTTTTATTGGTATACCACTCTGAAGCCCTCTTTCGAATGGGCCTTCGAAATACCTTTGCCGAAATATAAGACCATTGATATGCAATGGTGGCTTCTGCCTACCCATTGATGGTGTGGATATATTTGCGTGTTGTGGGCGTGTTATGTTATTGTTTGTTTGTATTGGTTGGCTGTTTAAAGGATTTATTATTAGTTTTACATTTACATGTTAATGGCGAGGTTGTTACACATGTGAGCAAGAGTAGCGACAATCAGCTACTCACACACATACACATTTATGTAGAAGTAAATCTCTGTATAATTGTAGTTGTGGTCCTGTGAAAGGAAATCATGTTAATATTCGAATGTGTTTTGTGGCTATGTTTGCTTGTGTGGCATAATTATCGTAATTACATGCGTGTTTTTTGGTATTGTAGTTGTTATTGCTCTTGCCGTTGTTGCCACATCTCACTATGTATATGTATATGTAGTTGTTGTTATTATTCTGAAAACAATAATAATATAACTATAGCCGAAAATGTATTGTTTCTAAACAAAAGGGCGTAAAACTCACACAAATACAAAGACACCAAATAGACAAAGCCGATATACAAATATTTATGCATGGGTGTGTGTGTGTGTGTATGCAAGTGTAATAGTGTTTGTATATTAGTAAACTTCTATGGACTATTGAAACCTGAATGAATGACTGAACAAATCATCACGTCTATAATTAAATGTAATGAAATCGATGTTAAATGTTTATGCCATAAAACAATAAAATTGTATGTAGGTGTGTAAATGTTTATTTATGTCTATGTATCTGTTTGTCTACAGATGACAATAGTAGTAATAATAATGCACTAATAATAATAATACATAATTGCGTTTGTTGTATTTTATTATACCCTTCTAGTATGCATTCAATTGTTTTATGTCTATATGTATAAGTAGTTATATGTTGCTCTCTATGGATGTTCTTTTTTTTAATTTATTGATGGATAGTGAAATTTTTAATGTAATTAAATGATATGCAATATGTGTGTGGTCACATTACTAATGATTGTTGAGATGATAGGATTATTGGAAAAACTATGCAAAGTTTTGTGATGGCAAGCTGAGGATGTATGATACTAAATATTTATACATTTTGGAGAAGATTGTAGGGGTATATGGAAATTTTAATGACAATACTGGGGCCGAATCTTATGTTGTCTACACCTTAAGTGGCTTTCGAAAGCCTTTTTAGACTATACCTTCTGGACAAAATTATTTTTAGGCTTCTTCTCTATGAGTTAGAAGTTAGAAAAATGAATTTGTTAAGTATCAAAAATCTCTCAACAGCCTATGGTTAAAGTTATACAGTCGTATTCACAAAACTTAACGAAGCCTTAAAATATGTTTATTTGACAGTTCTAACAGTTCTTTCAAATCTACATTAAGTTATGTGAATACCGGTGACAATCTACCTACGGTACAGAAGGGGACCCTTCAAAAAGTAAAGACCTTGAAAATGAATGAAGCGATTTAAAAGAAAATTTGTTTGGGGCGAATTGTTCAACAGCCGTCCCTGGGTCAAAACCCTTCAAACTGATATATCGACTGATTGAGAGAAATGGCTCTCTAGTAATTGAGACGCTATTCTGCTTGGGAACTTCATGTTAACAAGGCTAAACGTTAGTGGTATTTTATCATTGAGGTAGAACTGAATACAGCCAACTGACATAAAAGAAGTCAGAAAGAAAAGGGAGATAATTTCGATAATCGATTTAACGATGTTTTATGTGAGAAAGTATAAATTATTTTAAATCGCCTAGTTTAACCAGGCGGCCACCGTAGCGCAGTATGTTGAAAGCCTGGATTTGAATCCTGCCGAAAACACCAGAAAAAGTTTTTTGCGGTGGTTATCCCCTGCCAATGCTGGCGACATTCGTGAGGTACTATTTCATGCATAGAAGCCATATAGAAACTTCTCCCCAAAGAGGTGTCACACTGGGGCTATTCCATGCATAAAAGCCATATAAAAACTTCTCCTCAAAGAGGTGTCACACTGAGGCTCGCTTTTCGAACTCAGCTAAATAAGAAGGCCCCTTATCGTAGAGCTTAAACTTGATTCCGTTAGCAAAAATTAATATGTGAGAAGTTTGCCCGTGTTCCTTAATGGAATGTTAATTTCGTCAAAATCCGGTGAAAAATGCATACATTATGGCCCATAGCAGCTATATCGAAATATGTTCTGATTTGGATCAAATACTGAAAAGTACAATTCATTGTTCAATTGTTTATAACAAAATATTGGTCTTTTAAGTAGCTATATTTAAAAATAATCCGCTATGAACCATATACGTCATGGATGTTGTAAAGCCTTACATAAGTCACTGTATCAAATTTCAGTGAAATCGGATTATAAATGCGCCTTTTTATGGGGCGAAGACTTTAAATCGAGATATCGGTCTACATGGCATCTATACCCAAATTTGGACCGATTTGGGCCAAATTGAAGAAGGACGTCGAAGAGCCTGACACAACTCACTTTCCCAAATTTCGATGCTATCGGACAATAAATGCGCCTTTTATGGGGCCAAAACCTTAAACTGAGAGATCGGTCTATATGGCAGTTATATCCGAATCTGGACCGATCATTGCCGAATTGAAGGAAGATGTTGAAGGGCCCGAGACAACTCACTGTCCCAAATTTCAGCAAAATCGGATGATAAATGTGGCTTTTATGGGCCAAAGACCCTAAATTGGAGGATCGGTCTAGTGGCAGCTTTATCCAAATCTGAACCGATCTCAGCCAAATCGACGGAGGATGTCGAAGGGCCTAACACAACTCATTGTCCCAAATTTCAGCAAAATCGGATAATAAATGTGACTTTTATGGTCCTAAGACCCTAAATTGGAGGATCGGTCTATGTGGCAGCTATATCAAAATCTGGACCGATCAAGGCCAAAGTAACGAAGGATGTCGACGAGACTAACACAACTCCTTGTCCCAAATTTCAGCAAAATCGGATAATAAATGTGACTTTTATGGTCCTAAGACTCTAAATCGGCGGATCGGTCTGTATGGAGGCTATATCAAGTTATAGTCCGATATAGCCCATCCTCGAACTTAACATGCTTATGGACAAAAAAGAATCTGTTCAAAGTTTCAGCTCAATATCTCTATTTTTGAAGACTGTAGCGTGTTTTCAACAGACAGACGGACGGACATGTCTAGATCGTTTTAGATTTTTACGCTGATCAAGAATATATATACTTTATAGGGTCGGAAATGGATATTTCGAAGTGTTGCAAACCGAATGACAAAATGAATATACCCCCATCCTTCGGTGGTGGGTATAAAATTTTACATGGGCCCTTATCATAGGCTAACGTGAAATATAACATCGATATTCTACCTCATCGATTATAATAATCAAGCAAAAAAGGATTGTGAGGTCTAAAATCGATTATAGGGTCAAAATCAATTATCGAACTGAAGTGAAATAATAGGTTTATTTGAAAGATTTCCTTATTAAATGTAAAGAAAAAATTCGTACTGATTATGAAATATCTATCGATATGCATTACAAGTTCCTAACACGATTGTAAAATCGAATGCCGACTATAAATATAGCCGATTGTTGACTATAAATTCGATATCAAATAAAAACTCTAACTTGAAATTAGTAATTCGAAATAACAAAATAATCAAAATCAATGTCGATAGCAAATACATCAATTTAAAGTTATAAATCGATTGTGTCGATAGAAATTGTTAGATGTACCATATCGATAGAATTGTTAGATGTAACCATTATCCATAGAAAAATTAAAATTTAACTTATAGTCGAAATCAATTACAAAATCGATATAAATTACGAATTCGACATCGACTATAAAATTAAAACTAATTTTTATGCTGCAACTTTTCAATCTTGAACTTCTATACCCAACACCATAGGATGGATAGTATACTAGTTTAAGTCATTCTGTTTGTAACACCTCGATATTTTGATCTGTGACCCCATAAAGTACATATATTCATGGTCGTCTCGACATCCTAAGTCGATTCATCCATTTCCGTTTCAAGATTCATCACCTGTCACGATGTCATAGACTTGTTTCGAAGCACAGCGATCGAACACACAAATTTGACGGTCAAATTTTCATGCAATATTGCATGTATTCTGGTCCTACTAATGCCAAAAGTTGTCTCAATCTCACGATAGGTCACACATTGGCGCACATCATAAATGGTTTTTGGAACAAAAACTGATTTTGGATTACCTTCACGAAATTCGTCTTGGAGTGAACTACGACCTCGGTTGAATTCACCATACCATCCTTGGTGTAGCTTCATTACCAAAAATTTATTTAAATTAATCGATGTACTGTTGTTGAGTTAATCCACATGGAAAGTTATAAGAAATAATCGCACGACAATGTTCACGATTTAATTCCATTATTTGGGCGCTATGAATCTTTTAAGATACTGTAAACAACACAAATAGCGCTCGTATGTAAAAAGTTCAGAGTACTATTATATCAAAAATGTCAAACTGTACCATAGAGCCGTCAGTTGGCAGATTGTAACACAAGGGGCAACCCTCGTATTGACCGATTTCGATGCAATTGGAAACAGTGAGTTTTATTAAACCTCCCGACATCTTTCCTGAAAATAGACCATATTTTGACCGTTCTTCCGATTTGGGGTCCTATGCCCATAACTGCTGCAAATGCTATCCAATTTCAATGAAATTTGGAGTAGTAAGTTTAATTAAACCCCCAGACATCCCAACTGAAAATGGTCCAGATCGGACCATATTTTGATACAGCTGTCATAAAGACCGACCTGCCAATTAAGAGTTTTTACCCCACAAAAAACGCATTTATTACTCGATTTGAAACAGTGAAATTGGAAATTTAAAACAGTGAGGTGTTTTTAGCCAGCCGACCTTTGACCGGAAAATGATCCAGATGGAATCATATCTAGATATAGCTACCATATACACCGATCTGCCGATTTAGGGTCTTAAGCCCATAACTGCTGCAATATTAGCCAATTTCGATGAAATTGGGAACAGTAGGTTTTATTGAACCTGCCGACATCCTAACTGACAATGGTCCAGATTGGACCATGTTTTGATAGAGCTGTCACACCGACTGATTTTGGGTCTTAAGCCATTAACCGTTGTTTAAAGCTTTCCGTCATCCGACCAGAATATTATTCACATTGGATCACATTTAGATATATCTGCCAAATGGACCGATCTTACAATCTAAGTCTGTATCTTAATTCAATCCAATCTTAATCGCTGAAACGGTGAATGGTATAAGAGTTATTCTCACCTGAATCACAAAATGATCCGGACGTGCCCACAATTGGATTTTTTTATAAAATAGGATGATGAATATATCAATAGTGGTGGGTATCGGCAACATGTGTACGCTACATATATTCATATGGCGATTCCCCATAGTTGATCCTAGTTTTTGCACAATGTTTCTGACTATCATCTATTAAATTCTGAGTTTGTATAACGACCTTAAACCCAGCTGTGACTAATTTTAAGTTTAGATAGATATTGCCTCAAAATAATATCGTTAAAGAAAAAACATCCGTCGAGACTTTCGGCTATTGAACTTCAAAGCAAAGTTTTATATTTCAAACAGCTCAAGAACAAATGTTTAGTGAATCATTGTCAATACCAAAGCTGTTTCTTACAAATAAAATTTAATTAAAATTAAATTTCAAAAGACATTGAAAAATTTCAATGAAACCAGAAGACTCATTTTACCCTCAAACAAAATAAATAAAATCATACAAAACTTTTTTCCCCCTTTTTTTAACGAGGATAATTTCCTAAACAATACCAAAATTTATGTTTCATTTATTCCCCTGAGGTACAATATAGAAATTTGAAACTTATGTTAAGGATGTACTAAAAATGGAATGTTTAACTAAATTAAAAAATGCTTTAACAACAGAGCACAGTACAACTCTCATGGCCCTTGTTTTTGTTTCGAAGACCAAAGTGTGAGCCAGACACACAAAACTTCTAAGCAAAGAAACACTCCTTTGTCATTTGTCTTCGTCAGTGTTTGAACACCAAACAATGGATAAATTGAATGTCATGGAACATATGTTCACATTAGCATAGTCTCAAATTACCACACTTCGGGAAAACTTCACATTGTACAAGTATAACATCAAACCAAAGACAAAACTCCCTTTTGAAATGAGACTGATGTTCGCATTGGAAACAAAGGCGACAAACCGCCAGACAATGTGGTGTTTGAGGACAATCTTGAGGACAAAGCTCATGCAAACTTTCCCCATGAATGAATGAATGAGTGAATTTATGTTGATATGTTTTGTAGTATACCCTACACTATAGTTGTGGGGCAGGGTATTAGAGCAGTTGTTGGGCGATTGAACAGAAATAGAAATATAGCAACAGCAATAGGTCAGAAATTCAAGATTGACTAGATTACAGCGGGTGTCAAAACTTCTAAAGATTCATTTCCAGCCTTATTTCCTTTGGACTTCAGAGGCAAACAACCATTATCAATAAAAGAGGATAGGTTCCTTTTCTCCTCATTAGGGGAGGTGGGTAACGTTTTTGTAAAGTTGCGGGGTGCTGCTAAATTAAACAGTATTGGTAGTTGTCCTAATGAAAAGTCCTGTTTGATCTTTGAAGATATGGTGCGATATTTACTACACACCTCCAAGGCATACTGATGTTAGGATCTTATTCCTCACTTGCGAAGTATATATGAAGAGAATATTGCACAAATCCTTCTTTCTCTTCAACTCGGTATTGCTTTTTTATGCCATCATTCTCTATGTAATTCCCATAGTTTTTAAACTTCAAGGTTTAGGGCATTGTAAGTTCGACTTATGACATTTTTAAATTTTTCTTTACTAGCTGTTAAGTAGATTTCCTTTATATATATAAAAAATTTAAATTTTATCATGAATATTTATTTATTTATTTGCATTTCATTATTAATGTTCCATGTTTCCCTTTTCCGTCTTTTTTTGTTTCTCTTCCAGAGGGCATTGTTTCTTACAGCATACCCAAGGGCGTACAACGTGGCATGGAAGTGGATCTTTCGGATAAAACCTATGATGGCAATGAACAGGGTGACCGTTATGTAGATGGTTTGGGTCAATTGGTAGATGGCCAAAAAGGAAAAGATAACTTCCGCACAGATATACATGGTTTCGGCAAAGGTAAGTGTTTTTCAATATAAATAAGAAGGAGAGTGTGTGAGAGAAAGAGGCCGGAGGAAAAATGTCATGGCATTAAGGATGACAAAAGTGTTGCATTGCCTCTGATATGGAAGTGAAAGGTGTTGGGGCTTACAGCTTAAGGGTAAATCTTCTTTTAATCCTTAAGGCAAGCAAAAAAAGATAAAAAATTTGTTTGCTAAAGGAAAGGATACCATCACACTTTCATAAATAAGAAGTAACGGTGAGTTAACTTCGGCCGGGTCGAATTGTATATACCGTAGACTATAAATGACATTCTTTAAGTTTTTTGGAATAAAAATGTATAATAACAGCTAAAAGGTTAGGTTAGATTAGGTTGAATTGGCAGTCTGCCATCAGGCTCACTTAGACGTTTTCGTCCATGGTGATACCACAGGAAGAACAAGTAAAAACGCATTAAGTTCAGACGTGTCATATTAATATCAAATATATTCCGATCTTAGTCATATTTGGTTCAGATGCCAAAAAGCTCTATGCATGAACAGTTCCAAATTTCAGCAATATCGGAGAACAAATGCGCTTTTTATGGTCTTTAGATGCTAATACTGAAGATCGGTCTCAATGCCAGCTATATCTTAATATAGCCCTATTGTGGACTCTTTTCATGTTGGGAGTCTTAATACAACTCCATGTTTCAAATTTCAGCAAAGTCGGGTAATAAATGCGCCTATTATAGACCTAAGTCCCAAAATTGGCAGATGTTGGGAGTCTTAATACAACTCCATGTTCCAAATTTCAGCGAAGTCGGGTAATAAATGCGCCTTTTACAGACCTAAGTCCCAAAATCGGCAGATCGGTCTATATGGGAGCTATATCCTAATAGGTTCCGGACTGAACCATTTTTGGTTCGGATATTAACGCGCCTAATAAAACTCACTGTTTTGAATATCAACGAAATCGTGTAATAAATGCGCTTGTTATAGGCTTAAGACCCTTAATCGGCATATGTGTCTATATGGCAACTATATGTAAATATGGTCTGATATACACCATATCGATGTTATATGTCGAGGCATTTGCCCGGCATTTAAATAATGCGGATCGACCCTTAACGGCAGATCGCTTTATATGACAGCTATATCTGAATATAGACCGATCTAACCCATTTTTGAGTCGGATATCGGTATGCTTTAATCAACTCACTATTTTAAATTTCAGCGAAATCGGGCGATTATTGCGGTTTTTATGGGCTAAAGACCCTAAATCGGCTTATGGGTCTATGGGGCGGCAATATCTAAATATGGTCCGATCTTAACCATATTTGAGTCAGATATCGGGAGGCTTAAAATAACTCACCGATTCGAATTTCATCGAAATCGGATAATAAATGCGCCTGTTATGAGCTTAAGACCCTAAACCGACATATCGGTCTATATGGCAGCTATAGGTAAATATGATCCGATATAGGCCATATTCGGTTTGAATATTGGGGCCTCCAGTACAATTTCATTTTTAAAATTTCAGGGAAATCGGACAAAAATGTAACGGGCTTAAGACCCTCAATCCCTGATCTGTCCATACGGCAGTTATATCCAAATATAGCCCGATTTGACCCATTCGTAAACTTAACTTGCATATAGAAATACGGGTCTGTGCAAAATGTCAACTCAATATCTCAATTTTTAAAGACTGTAGCGTGATTACAACTGGGACACACGGACAGGTGGACACACGGACATCGTTAAATCGCCTTAGAATATTTGACGATCCGAACACATCGAAATATCCATTTCCGACCGTATATATATTCTTGATCAGCGTAAAAATCTAAGACGATCTAGACATGTCCGTCCGTCTGTCTGTTGAAATCAAGCTACAGTCTTTAAAAATAGAGATATTGAGCTGAAACTTTGGACGTATTCTTTTTTTGTCCATAATCATGTTAAGTTCGAGGGTGGTCTATATCGGACTATATCTTGATATAGCCCCCATATAGACCGATCCTCCGATTTAGGGTCTTAGGCCCATAAAAGCTAAATTTATTATCCGATTTTGCTAGAATTTGGGACTGTGGGCTGTTTTAGACCCCTCGACATCCTTCGTTAGTTTGGCTCAGATCGGTCCTGATTTGGATATAGCTCCCATATAGACCAATCCGCCGATTTAGGTTCTAAGGCCCTTAAAAGCCACATTTATCACCCGATTTTGCTGATATTCGGGATAGTGGGTTGTGTTAGGCCCTTAGACATCCTTCGTCAATTTGGCCCAGATCGGTCCAGATTTGGATATAGCTGCCATATAGACCGATCCTCCGATTTAGGGTCTTAGGCCCATAAAAGCTACATTTATTATCTGATTTTGCTAGAATTTGGGACAGTGGGTTGTGTTAGGCGCTTCGACATCCTTCGTCAATTTGGCCCAGATCGGTCCAGATTCGGATATAGCTGCCATATAGACTGATCCTCCGATTTAGGGTCTAAGGCCTATAAAAGCCACATTGATTATCCGATTTTGGCAAAATTTGTTACAGTGGGTTGTGTTAGGCCCTTCGACATCCTCCGTCAATTTGGCCCAGATCGGTCCAGATTTGGATATAGCTGCCATATAGGCCGATCTCTCGGTTTTAGGTTTTGGGGCCATAAAAGGCGCATTTATTGTCCGATTTTGCCGAAATTTGAGACAGTGAGTTGCGTAAGACTCTTCGACGTCCTTCTTCAATTTGGCCCAGGTCGGTGCAGATTTGAATATAGCTGCCATATAGACCGATCTCTCGATTTAAGCTTTTGGACCCATAAAAGGCGCATTTATTAACCGATTTCGACGAGACTTGGGACAGTTCGTTGTGTTAGGCTTTTCGACATCCGGGTCGCATATTGTTCAGATCGGTTTATTTTTAGTAATGGCTTCTGAAAAGACCAATACTTTGTTATACACAATTGAACAATGACTTGTACCGAATAGTATTTGGTCCAAATCGGAACATATTTCGATATAACTTCTATGGGACTTAAGGTATGCAATGTACACTGGATTTTGATGAAAGGTGGTTTACATATATACCCGAGGTGGTGGGTATCCTAAGTTCGGCCTGGCCAAACTTAATGCCTTTTTACTTTTTTTTTTTAATTTCTTAATAACTATTGCTTACTTCAAGTTCGGAAGTAGTAAAATCGTGGCACCTATATCAAAATCTCAAAGTGATTAAGTCTGTCATGACAGGCCACTGTCCGATCGAAAAACATGCTGTCAAACTTAAGGTTGCAAATAACGACTTTTATAGAAACTGTGGGGATGACGAAGAAAAACAGAATGTAGAATATTTGTTGAAAAAGTTTCCCTTCAGGTTCTCACTTCTTTGAGAATTTGTCTGATGCAGCGGATGTAAAGATTCGCAAGTTTTTGGACTTTTTAAAGCGGTTTGGATGGTTCAACGGTGGGAACTAGAAGACATCACAATTGACGAAAATGTGAGTCTGATGTGAGACTTTCGCTTAAACTTAACCTAGCCTTTAGTCAATACAAACTTGATAATTTTATATTTTAAAATTCGGCCTCATAAGTAATTTTGACCTAAAACCCAGTTTTGACAACATCGACTTCAATATATATTTTGGCTTCACTATTAAGGTGTGCCCTCGGTAATTTATTAAGATTTTTTAATCGGTACCGATATGGCTAGTTTAGATTGAAAAGACTGGGCTGTAAATAGGAGGCCCCTTCCAATTGAGCTAAAACTTGAATCGTACAGCACTCATTGATATGTGAGAAGTTTGCCCCTGTTCCTTAGTTGAATGTTTATGCGCAAAATTTTCAAAAATTTGCATTTGTATTCACAAAACTTAATGTAGCTTTGGAGTAGGTATATTTGTTAGATTTCATTTATAGAACTATCAAATAAACCTATTTTTAAGGCTTCATTAAGTTTAGTGAATACGGCTGTTAGTATTTAGTCTTACTATCCCTGATATACCATAACAAACCCTAGTAAAATATTCTCTTTCTAAGAAAATTTGGCAATTTTCCAACATTTCCTTAAACGAAAAAGCACTCTTTCCTAATCTTTAATCTGAAATCGTTCCTGCAACTTTAGCGAAAATTTCAAGTTTAAGTATCCTCTTTTTTTTCTTCTTCCTTCATTGAATAAATAACAAACAAGGCAATGTCTTAAGTCCAGACAGTCAGACTAATTTAACAAACCAATGAGGGAAGGAGGAAATGTTCCTACTCTGCTCCCTATGGACATCCCATTTTGCGAATGTCTATTGACAGTTGCACAGGCAATCCTTCTTTAAAACTTTACGGATTCCTGCAAAATTGTACTGCTCTACAATAACAAAAATAATAATAATAACAGCAATGCCAAAACAGTTCCCGAAAAAGAACTTTTCTACTTAAAATGTAAAGTTTACAATAATTTTTGATTATTGGCACAATGCCAAATGAAATCGATGAAGTTTTCCAGAGAAATCGTCTTTATGGCCCCCTTCGTCTCTCCGCCACCCAGCAGCAAACTCTTTGCCCCGCGTGCCATGCATAATCATATCCAGCTCTGACTTCCTGTTTGCTATGGGTCTGACCTCGTCTTCCTGTTTAACCTTCTTCCAGCCCTTTTCTGCGCCTCCCCCCCATGAAATGAATTGACGACTTGAAAAGGAAAACTGGCAAAATGGAAATCATGCAATAACAAATTCACACGCATAGCTTCTTCTGTTTCTTCCCCATACCTCTTGTGATTTTCCAACTCCACTCATCGCTGAAGTCCATGATGTTAGTTTTTGGTTTTTTTTTGTTTTTGCTTTTTCAAAATTCATTTTGGCGGAAGTTGGCCTTTGCATATGTATAAGAGCGTTTGTTGTCAGTAAATAGGTGGGAAGGGGAGGTGTTTGCATATATCACTGTCGATGGCATTTTGGTAGTGCATGGAGGAAGTTGAGAGCCATTCTAACTGGCCTTTTTTTTGGAGAAAATGGGGATTCTCTTAAAGTAGAGTAAAGACTGGTCGAGAAAATCTGAACCGTATATGAGGGTTGATTTCCCTAATGTGAGCGAAAATTTAAGTTGGCAGCAAGCTCGAACTACCATCACAGGAGTAGTGGGTTCGAATCCCACCAGGAACAACATTTTGTGCATATTATTAGCTCTACCATGAAGCGCAATAGTTCTTGCGATGAATTTAGCGCTACTTTTAGTAATTTTGGAAGGGAATGATATAACATTTCTAAAGCGATGGATTATTCCGATGTACAAAAATTTAGTGCTGAAACTAGCGCGTTTTCGGTGCTCTAGAGTCAGCGGTATTGTGTTATGACACGATCTTTATCGATCTTGCGGCAGAAAATTCAGCCTTTTATTTCAGACTAGTTTCATAACATGATCTAACCTAATGCTGTCGACTTTTATGAGGGCTTCAGCCAGGTTAAAAAGTTATCTAAATGTCTAAAGTGGTCGCTCACCGTCATTTCACTCAGACTCGGCTATTTAAAAAAGATCCTTGCCCAGAGTGATCAAACTTGAAACGGACAACATTCATTGATATGGAAGAAATCTCCACGTTGGAAGGCCCCATTTTAGTGGCCTTCCCATCATTGCCCCTTTTTTTCTTCTACTCTTATATGCATAAATATCACTCCTTTTGAATGCCAGTGTTGCCATAAATTATTACTTTTGCAAAAAAAAAAAAAAAAGAGCACACAAACATAATGCATAGCATTTACAGGCAAATGTTTTCATGCAGACAAAACGAGATACTTTGGCTAGCGTCTTCCTTTAATGTCTCTCCGTTTAAACACGTCTGTCCTTGCGGATGTCTACTTGTCTGCGGTGGTTTTTTTTTGCCAAACGCCGCAACACACAAAAATGTTCATTTGAAAACCAGAAATCGAACTGAACTTCATTTTGGTTATTGTTCATATTTTTGTGTTTGGGACAAGGGGTGGAATTTTCGCTGTCTCTTTTGGATCAGGCGCAAAAAAGTATTTATAGTATTTTTCTCTCCTTCTGTTCGTGTTTATTGATGAGGAAATTATTTATTTTCTTTTTTTTTTCGTTTGGTGGAAACTTTTTTAATTTCCCTCAGAACAAAAAAATGGCAACAGGAATGATTTTCTTTCCTTTCGTGCTTATTTTTGGCGAATTTGTGTGTGCGTTTGAGATTTTTTTTCGGAGTTTTTGCCAAATAAACAAAAGAAATATTATGCGAAAAGTAGACAGTTGACAGGACTAAGCACCGAAAGGAGCCAAGGCCTTTCTGGAGAAAAAAAAAAAAAACTAAAAGACTATTTTACATTTGTCAAGTAAAACGATGGTAATGAAAAGGTCCTTTGGTAGTCAATATGATATTGGGGGAAGGATAAACAAACTAAAAGGGTGAAAACGGAAAATATTTATGCTGTTGAAAGGATTTTTTTGTAAACAATTAAAAGCGTGCAAAGTTCGATCGTGCCTAATCTCATATACCCTCCAGCGATGATTGAATTTATCAAGATTTATTTTATTAGGTAGATAGGCAAAAAATAGATAAAAATTACTTTTCGTTTTTGCTCAGTAAGCCAAATCGAGAAATGTGTTATATGGGAGCTACGTAAGTTAATGAACCGATTCTGACTATATTTCACATTAATATTGGAGGTTAAAGTTGAAATCAATGTACAAAATTTCAAACAAATCGGTTAAAAATGGCGAATTCTAGGGGCCAAATTCGAGCGATTACATTCAGGAGATTGGTTTATATGGGAGCTATATCAGGTTACCAACCGCCTCAGACTATACTTGCCTCGAATGTTGAAGGTCTTAGTAGAATTCACTATGTAAAATTTCAGCCAAATCGGAACAGAGTTGGCCATTTTAGGGGCACAAGAAGTACATTCGAGAGATTGGTTTAAATGGGAGTTATATCAGGTTACGGACCGATTCAGATCATGCTTGGCACGAAAGTTTTAAGTCATAGTATAACAATCTAGAATATATATACTGTACTAGCCGAACCTGGCCCGCTCCGCTGCGCCTTCTTTAACTCTCCAATTTTTTTTTAGGGTGGGGGCACTTCGCCCTGAATGCGGACATCGAATTCGTTCCATTGTAGCCTATGACGCTGAACGCGTTCGAATCCTGGCGAAAACATACGATAAAGCGGTGTTTATCCCCTCTTAATGTTGGCACCATTTGCGAAGTACAATGGTCATTTAAAACATTTTCACCAAAGAGATGTCGCACTGCGGGAAGCCGTTCGGAATCGGCTATAAAAAAAGTCCCTTATCATTGAATCGGAAAGCACTCATTGATGTGTGAGACGAAAAGCGCCACCTTGACTTGAACGCAAATTTTAATGTCATATTCGTAATCTACTCGCTAATACCTTTCATTTGAGTTCCCTATAGCCATGGTCGGCTAGGTTCTCGGACTCGAATTTTAATACCATGTACGTTTTTTGGTCTCCAGTGCCTTTCATTTGATACCCTTATTGTGCCCATCGGACCACTTTCGGATATGGGTTGCCTTTATGGGGTAAGGGGAGGGTCCGCCTCCATCCGATATCTAAATATTATAAAGACTATGTTTCCTTTCCGACAAATGTACATAATCCATGAACATTTTTAGAAAATCGGATCAGCCTAGTATCATATCGCCATAATGGGTCTAATGGCGTTTTTGAGAAGTAGGCTGATCCCCTATACTGCGATCCGATTTTGTATGCCAGATTCGAAATCTACTCCCGAATACCTTGCATTTGAGCCCCATATTGAAATTAACGTCCAGTGTGTCTGTTTGGGGGAGTTTTGGGGTTGGGGCGGCTCGATGGGTACTTGAATTCAAATTTTTATACCATATTCTTATTCTACTCTTTAATACCTTTCATTTGATACCTATGTTGTTCCGATCGGCCCCACTTTTGATTTTGGGTTGTGTTTTGGGCGTAAGGGGGAGGGTCTGCCTATGTTTCCTTCCAGACCAACATACACAATATGAGAAAATTTCGAGAAAATCGGTTCTGCCGTTTTTCAGTCTATACGGAACAAACAAACCTAGTCCCACATATCCGCGATTGGCTAATGTGCCCGTTTTTTGGCGTTTTTGTGGGGTGACCCCCTATACTTCGACATGAATTTGTATGCCATATTCGTTGTCTACTTCCGCACACTTTTCATTTGATACCCATATTGTCCTAATCGGTTTACTTTTGATTTTGCGTTGTGTTTTTGGGGTAACGGTGGAGGGTCCGCCCCCTTCCGTTATCAAAAAATTATAAAGCCTTTCCCATATTGTCATGATCGTCCAATAAACCTAATTTAAGGGGTTTTGGGGTTGGGGCAGCCCCCCAGGTACTTGGGCCCAACTTTTATTATGAAATTCATACTCTTCTCGTGAATACCCTTCATTTGAATCCCATATTGTCCCGATCGGTCCACTTTTATTTTTGGGTAGTACTTTTGTACTATTAGAAAATTATATAGCCTTCCAGACCAACCCACACAATCTGTGAAAATTTCAAGGTAATCGATTCAGCCGAGTTTGAGTCTATCCGAAAAAAACCAACAAGTACATAGGGAGCCGTTCCAAGCACATTACCACCCACCCACCCCCCCCCCAAAAAAAAAAAAGTAGCACCGAAATTCAAAGAGGACCGATCGGGACCATATTGGACTCGAGTGAAAAGTATTAGATAGTAGAGTATTAATATGACTGTTAAAATTGGGTCCAAGTACCTAGGGAGCCGCCCCAAGCACAAAACCGCGCCAAGAAGACGAATGTGCTACCAAAAACTGAATCTAAGAACCCAGGGCGCCGCCCACAACCGCCCCAAAAATATCGTTCAAAATCAAAAGCATACCGATCACGACAATATGAGACTTCAATAGGTATTCGAAAGGAGAGTACGAATATGATTACCGAATATTAACAAGTAAAAGCGTGCTAAGTTCGGCCGGGCCGAATCTTATATACCCTCCACCATGGATCGCATTTCTCGAGTTCTTTTCCCGGCATCTCTTCTTAGGCAAAAAAAGGATATAAGAAAAGATTTGCTCTGCTATTAGAGCGATATCAAGATATGGTCCGGTTTGGACCACAATTAAATTATATGTTGGAGACCTGTGTAAAATGTCAGCCAATTCGAATAAGAATTGCGCTCTTTGTGGGCTCAAGAAGTAAAATAGAGAGATCGATTTATATGGGAGCTGTATCGGCCTATATACCCATTCAGACCATAATAAACACGTATGTTAATGGTCATGAGAGAATCCGTCGTACAAAATTTCAGGCAAATCGGATAATAATTGCGACCTCTAGAGGCTCAAGAAGTCAAGATCCCAGATCGGTTTATATGGCAGCTGTATCAGGTTATGAACCGATTTGAACCATATTTGGCACAGTTGTTGGATATCATAACAAAATACTACGTGCCAAAATTCATTCAAATTGGATAAGAATTGCGCCCTCTAGAGGCTCAAGAAGTCAAGACCCAAGAGCGGTTTATATGACAGCTATATAAGGTTATGGACCGATTTGAACCATACTTAGCACAGTTGTTGGATATCGTAACAAACCACGTCGTGCAAAATTTCATTCCAATCGGATAAGAATTGCGCACTCTAGAGGCTCAAGAAGTCAAAACCCAGATCGGTGTATATGGCAGCTATATCAAGTTATGGGCCGATTTGAACCATACTTAGCACAGTTGTTGGACATAATAACAAAACACGTCGTGCAAAATTTCATTCCAATCGGATAAGAATTGCGCACTCTAGAGGCTCAAGAAGTCAAGACCCAAGATCGGTTTATATGGCAGCTATATCAGGTTATGGACTGCTTTGAACCATACTTAGCACAGTTGTTGGATATCATAACAAAACACGTCATGCAAAATTTCATCCCAATCGGATAAGAATTGCGCACTCTAGAGGCTCAAGAAGTCAAGACCCAAGATCGGTTTATATGGCAGCTATATCAAAACATGGATCGATATGGCCCGACCTACACTAATAAGAAGTATTTGTGCAAAATTTCAAGCGGGTAGCTTTACTCCTTCGGAAGTTAGCGTGGTTTCGACAGACAGACGGACGGACGGACGGACAGACGGACGGACAGACGGACGGACATGGCTAGATCGACATAAACTTTCACGACCATCAAGAATATATATACTTTATGGGGTCTCAGACGAATATTTCGAGTAGTTACAATCAGAATGACGAAATTAGTATACCCCCCATCTTATGGTGGAGGGTATAAAAATAGGGTGCAAATACGAAGAGGGCCGCCCAAGCCCAAAACCGTAGATTACGAATATGGTATTAAAAATGAGGCTTGAATGATAGGAGGATGCCTTCCCCTCCGAACACCGCCCAAAATGTGAATATTTGTCTTGGCTATTATATAGGCTTTAGGATCCAATAAAGACATTTTGTAGTAGATAAACAAATTATACTGGGGATATACATATTCTAGTAGTAAGAAACATCTGTTTTAGGTAGGGATAATGGAGGCGCAGTAGAGTGGGCCGGGTAGAGCTAGTCCATCACATAAAGATTAAAGTGTTGCGGTTTTTTGTTTGTTTGTTCAGAGTATAATCAAAAAAGTCTGAACAGATTTCCACGAAGTTTTCCTTGATGGTATAGTTTAAACCCCCAATGAAAATACGGTACTTAATTTTGTGAACAGAAAAATTTTATTCTTTAATGAAAATTTTGTCAAAATTTATTTTTTTCTAAAATGAAGTCAGAATTTATTTTGGTTTAAAAATATAGCCAATTTGTTTTAGAAAAATTTTATCGAAATTTTGGACTTTATTAACAAGCTTAATTTCTTTATTTCCTACATTTTTCTCCCAGCCTCCATCATATTCCTACCCCTAATAATTTATTTGTGCCCATTTTAACTGTTTTATTTTATTTGTTTATTTTCACATCACAAACAAAAACAAACTTTTGTTCATTTAAAGAAAAACTTTTTCAGTTTATGACAATCATTTGCTATTAATCATATCAATTAGAAGAAAATGTTTCAATGTGTGTGTGTGTGCATGAGTGTTTTGCCAAGGACATTTAGGTATTTAACATGCAAAATCATGATTTGCCACAATATTATCTACACCTAGAGACGAAATGACAAATAATTGCTAGTCTGAGAAAGGAACACAGCAAAAAAAAGGGTAGAGCAAACCTTGAAGCTGTCACCTGACAACCATGGGACACGAACATGTGTCAGTCAAAACTTTACTGACATAAGCAAATGAGCAGATATCCATAGAGGTGAAAGAGAGGGAGACATTGATTAAGGTACCAGGAGGTGCAAGATAAATGAGTTTTGCCAAGGACAAAATAACAACGACAATTGATATGAAATGAATGGTACCGGTAGAGTTCACATAGGTTGCCAAATTTGGATCCAAATTGGGTCCAACAAGGTATTTTGGAGAACCAACTCCCAGATGGAGAACCAATTTAAGCGAATTTTCGTTTGTACTCTTATAGTGACCCACGAACACTCACCTACTATCCGAATTTGAAATTGAATAACAGGGAGAAGGCCTTATACTAAAATCCCTAAGCGAGCATGTATTGTAGATCAATTGATGAAATGACGGCTTGAAAGGAAATATATTTCGTAGTGCCATCTCGGTGATAGGGTTTTAGGATGGGACTTTCCCCATCCCAAATTTGGAAAAATACACATAAATTGATTTTTTTTTTCAAATTTGGGATCGAATAGCATCCTAGCAACGCTAAGGGGACATGTGCAACGATTGGGACAGTAAGGAAATCAAATGAAAGGTTCTTAACAGTCGATTTAAAATCTGATATCAACATTTGTCATCAAGAGCTTCGAAGCCACCGGACACCCAAAAAATCCTCAAACGAATAAATGGACCGATCGGGATATTATGGAACTCAAAAAAAAAGTGTTTGAGAAAGGTAGTTCGCAGAGCCATCAAGGCGGACGGGGAACCGATTGAAGCTTATTTTAGTTTGTACCGTTATAAAAACCCTCAAACATTCATCTTCTATTCGAATTTGAGATGAAATAACAAGGGTGAAGGTCCCATCCTAAAACCCTTTAGCGGACATGTGGAATGATCGGGATAGTAACGGACTCAAATAGCATTCGATTGAGAATCTGATATCCAAATTTGTGGCCAAGTGCCTGTTGGTCATCGAACACCCAAGCAGTCATGGACCGATCGGAACATTGTGGAACTCAAGTAAAAGGTGTTTGAGAAAGGTATTTTGCAGAGCCATCAAGGGGATGGGGAGCCTATTTAAGGCAATTTTAGTTTGTGCCCTTATAAAAAGCTACAAGCATTCATCTACTTTCCAAATTTAGGACAAATAACAAGGGGGAACGCCCCATCCCAAAACTCCTAAGCGGACATGTGGCACTTTCGGGATAGTAATGGACTCAAATGAAAGATATTTGACATTCGATTGAGAATCTTATATCCAAACTTGTGGCCAAGTGCCTGGGGGCCATCGAACACCCAAGCAGTCATATTCACCGATATTAAGGAACTCAAGTAAAAAGTGTTTGAGAATGGTACTTTGCAGAGTCATCAAGGGGATGGGGAGCCTGTTCAAGGCAATTTTAGTTTGTGCCCTTATAAAAAGCTACAAACATTCATCTACTTTCCAAATTTGGGGACAAATAACAAGGGGGAGCGCCCCATCCTAAAACCCCTTAGCGGACATGTGGCACTATCGGGATAGTAATGGACTCCAATGAAAGGTATTTGGCATTCGATTAAGAATCTGATATCCAAAGTTGTGGCCAAGTGCTTGGGTCCATCAAACACCCAAAAAAAAAGAAACTTCAAACAGTCATATGGACCGATTGGGACATTATGGGACTCAAGTAACAGGTGTATAAAAAAGTTTTTCGCAGAGTCATCAAGGGGATGGGGAACCGATTAAATCGAATTTTACTTTGTACCCTTATAAAAACCCACAAACATTCATCTACTATCCAAATTTGGGATCAAATAAGAAGGGGGAAGGTCTCATCCTAAAACCGCTAAGCGGTCATGTGGAACTTCGAGACAGTAACCGACTCAAATAAAAGATATTTGGCATTCGATTAAGAATTCGTTTTTAGCGAATTTTTGTGTGTACCCTTTTAGAAACCCATGAACTTTCATTTACTATCCAAATTTGGGATCAACAAACAAGGGGGAATGCCCCATCCTAGAACTCCTCTGCGGGCATGTAGACCAATCAGAAGAATATTAAACTCAAGTGAAAGGTATTTGGAAGAAGATTACGAATTTGATATGGAGAAAAGAGGGCAGTAAGATACTTCGCGCCTTGTTCTCTTTCAGGACTCTGTGCGGCGGGAAGTATGAAGGTAACCAAAGGACGATTTACGGGTTTACACAGCCATTAGAAAATTAATGCACTGGTATGGGTGTTGATAGGAGAAATTCGAGAAGGCCCAAAGGCAGGCCAGCGTCGCAATCTGGGCGAGGTGCGATAGTTTCACACCACAGGCTAGTTGGGGAGCTATGCCGAATATGTAACCTGTGGATAGGAGAAATTCGAGAAGATCCAAAGGCAGGCCAGCGTCCCAATCATGGGTGAGGTGCGATAGTTTCACACCATAGGCTAGTTAGGGAGCAATGCTGAATATGCAACCTATGGAGGTGTTTAATCAGAACTGAGCTACCATGGTTGCGCTCAGACTAAGGGAACTAGGCTTGCTGCAGAAGAATGGCTACAGTTCCGTTCTGGATATAAAAGATGTAGAGGGACAAGAGAGTAAGTCCTTAGACTACCTGATACCGAGACTGAGACTATTTCGATGAATTTCAGTCTGCTGATGCCGTTTAGGTTAGGTTGAAACTGAATCATCGGGCTGAATCTTGGGAACCCATCGCCATGGATTCTGCTAAAAATTTATACAAAATAAATTTAGTTGAAGGGCATAATTTTATTCTACATACCAAACTTCTGTCAAACCAGCAAAAACTAAAACTTCTAGGAACCGAACAACGATGATCGAGAGACCTGTTTTCATTGGAGCTATACCAAGTTATAGATTGATTTGGACAGTATTTGGTACAGTTGTTGGAAGTCGTAATAGAACACGGCATGCAAAATTTAAGCCAAATCGGACAAAAATTGCGGCTTGTTAGGACTTAAGTCAAATTGGGAGATCGGTTTATATGGGTACTATATAAGGTTATTGACCGATTTGAACCGTATTTAAAACAGTTCTTGGAAGTCATAACAAAACACTATGTGCGAAATTGTAGCTAAATCGGACAACAATTGCGATTTTCAGGGGCTCAAGAAGTTAAATCGGGAGACCGCTTTGTATGGGAGCTATATTAGGTTATGAACCGATTTGGACCGTACTTGGCACAGTTATTGGAAGTCGTAACAGAGCACGGCATGCAAAATTTCAGCCAATTGATGCTTGCAAGAGCTAAAGAAGTCAAATTGGGAGATCGGTTTATATGAGTGCTATATAAGGTTATCGACCAATTTGGACCGTACTAGACCCAGTTATTTGATGTCATTAGAGAACACTAAGTGAAAAATTTCAACCAAATGGGATAAAAATTGTATCTTTCAGTGGCTCAAGAAGTCAAATCGAGAGATCGGTTTATATGGGAGCTATATCAGGTTCTTGACCAATTTTGACCTTACTAAGCACAGTGGTTGGAAAGCACATCAAAATACAACGTTCATATATGCAGCTAAAACAGGTGAAAACTGAGGCTTCCAGGTGCTTAAGAAATACAATGGGAGATCGATTTATATGGGACCTATATCCAAATCTGAACCGATATGGTCCATTTGCAATCCCCAAAGATCTACATGAATTATAATGCTAAATTTCAAGCGGATAGCTTAAGGATTTCGACCGCTTTCGTGATTTCAACAGACGGACGAACGGACATGGCTAGATCGAATCAGAATGTCGAGACGATCCAGAATATATAACCTTATGGGGTCTCAGATCAATATTTCGAGGTGTTACAAACGGAATGACTGGAATAGTATACCTCCATCCTATGGTGGTGGGTATAAAAAGAGGGTGCCACTATGGACATACACCTTAGCCAGTAATTGGCTTGTTGTGCGCTCTCATGCACTGTGAGCCATGCGCTCTTAGAGCAAATGAAGTTTCAAGGCACAAAACCCTTTAAGTAATGAATATAGACAACTGTTAATAAGTTGTGGAGTATCCAAATTTCAATCTTGCCGATTTTAAGGCATTTTTAACCGCTTTAAATCCTTTCAATGTTAGGTCGTCTATGGTTTCCCTGTTTTACCAAAGCTAATAATTTGTTTTGCTTAAGGTTGTGTTTATAATCTAGCTTTTTACCCTTTTAGATGTTTGAAACTTCTTCATTAGAAAGTCCGTATGTTGATGCACATCAACAATTCTCTCCCCCCATTTTAAATGTTTTCCGACGAGGCATGTATAAATTTTCCACAAAATTTATAACTTATTATTTTTCTCAGCAAGTTGATCTAAAGACAACAAAACAGTTGAGCGTAAGTAGGTAGGCAGGCAGCAGGCAGGGGGTAAACTTCAAGAAAACATTCTGCCAACAATTACAGCTCTTAACCCGGCTAACAACCAAACTATGGGGCCACCATTACCACTAAAATTCAAATAATTGTCGACGACTTGCAAAGTCAAAAAGTAAAACAACAACCAAAATTAAAAGGAAGAAGGCAATGAGTTCAAATGCTGGCGCATGTGTATGTATGCTGAAGCCAAGTATGTGCGTGTTAGTGTAGTAAATGGTTAAATTTGCTAACCTACCTTCTGGTGCAAGCAGTTCCCTCCATAGCCTTTGTTAGCTTTACTCACTCATAAACAAATTAAAAGGACCTTAGTTTAAACATAAAGCCAAAAGCCTGTTTGTTATTGTTGTATCAGTGGTGGTGGGGGGTGGAGATGGTGGGGTTGGCTGCAAAAACATAGAAAAAGGTTTAAATGTCGCGTTCTTAAGGTAATAATTTTTGTTGGCGCTTTTGTTTTATAAAGCTCCCTCCCGTTAAAATAGCACAGAAACTCCAAGACCAACTCTTAGGCAGCAACATATTTGAGCTTACATTGGGGGTTGGTGAATTGCAAAGAAGGGGGTTAAGGACGTGAAGAAAGCTGTGTGGCATAAAAACTACGAAAACATGTTAAAGACATAAATTTTGCTCGGCAGCCAAGCTTGGGTAAAGAGAGTGCTTTTTGCCAACGACATTGGTGATGCTTTTGTCGTGGCTAAACAGTGGGACCATATTCCATATGATTTGTTGGAAACATTCGAAAATACTTTACGAAGTTGTTAATGCGGAAGTTTATAGAGAAGTCACCTATATCTTGAAAGATACTAAAGGTTTTTTTTTCAACTAACATTTTTAAGTTGTCAACGTTTGTATACAACTTGACAACGGGTGTGCACAACTTTTCAACAGTTAGTGTACAGTCTTACAACAAATTTTGTTAAAATTTTTCTAAACCGACCACTTTTCTTTTTACACAAAACGCTTGTAGTTGTCAACGTTTGTGCACATATTGTCAACGGGTGTTCACGTCGTTAGAACAGGTGTCTGCATATTGTCAACACTTGGTGTAAGTTTCATAACAGATTCTATTAAGTTTTTCAAACCGACCATACCTTTTGGAAACGGGATTTTTAAAACTGTCGACGTGTGTACAGTATTGACCACAATGGTTGTACACTTGAAAACTAGTCGAGACTAAAATTGTTGAAAAACCATAAGAATTACACATTAATTCGTTCACATTGATTTCGAGTTGCGAATTTTTCATCCCAAATAATAGATAAGAATATAGCAGGTATAACGCAAATGTTTCAGAAATTTCGACCCTTTTGTTTTTTGTTGTCCATATTAACCACTGTATCTCGTAGTCCTGTGTGACCATTTATGCCATTTTTACAAGGATAAAGGAATTCTTTTACAATCATCCTTAGAAGGGCCCATACTGCATACATACATAACATCACAAACACACCCACATGTTTTGTGTTTTATATTTTTACTGTTGGTGCGTGTTTGAAATTACTTTAACCATTCATTCACACACACACCCACACACACATCTATAAATACATACTTTTAGAAAATGTAAGCTTTAATGGCTAAGGATTTACATATACACAAATGCACACGCATTGCCACTAACAAGTATGTTAAGAGTTAGCATGTGTTTGGGTGAACGTTTTTTTTTTTTTTTTGTTATACAAAAGTATTTTGGTGTATGTTGGAAATAAATAAATAACTTTACTAATATAAGGTTACCAAGGCGGCATATTTTTTGTTTTCATATTAAATTCATAGAAAACAGCAAAACTTTTTCATTGGAGGTCATATAGTAGAGGATTGTTGAAGTTGTTCCTCCAAAACCTATGTTATATGCATCTTTTTATACCGAAAGAAACATAAATTCATGATTTAGAAAAGTTTTTTTTTTAACTTTTATTTCGTTTGCCTACAAATGCTTATATTTTATATAAAAATTTTTTCTTTATGTTATTCTTGCAGGCTATGAATGGATTGGCTGGCGCAACGATACACCCGGTCTTGTGGGTAAACCTGTTGAAATTGTTTTCGAATTTGATACAGTGCGTAACTTTAGTGCCATAGTTTTGCATACGAACAATATGTTCACCAAGGATGTGCAGGTAAGTGTAAATGAAAAAAGGAAATGGGAAATAAAATGCTAGATGGTCGTAGACTTGTAAAAACGTGCTAAGTTTGGCCGGGGCAAACTCACCACCAAAAATTCTGCTGAAAATTTTACCGTAGGTACAAACTTTCTGTCAAATCAAGCAAAAATTTAATCATCCAGGAGCAGTAGAAGACAAATCAGGAGTTCGGTTTATGTGGAAGCTATATCAGTTAATAGACCGATTTGGACAATACTTACCATGGATGGTGAATGTAAATAACAGAACACTACATGTAAAATTTTAGCCAAATCGGGCAACAATTGCGGCTTGTAAGGATAAGGAAGTCAAATCGGGAGATCGATTTATATGGGGGCTATAAGAAGTTATTTGAACCGTGCTTAGAACGGTTGTTGTAAAAGTTGTAGACAAACATCACTTGCAAAACTCAGCCTAAAACAGTTGGTTCTTCAAAAGGCTCAAGATCACAAAGCGAGTCGGTTTATATGGGAGCTATATCAGGTTATAGACCAATTTACACGTTTATTGAAAGTCCTAACAGAACACCTTGTGTGAAGTATTGACCAAATCGGCTAAGAATTGCACCTTTGAGGGGCTCAAGATCTAAAATCTGGAGATTGGTTTATATGGGAGCTGTATCAGGTTATAGACCGATGAGGACCATACTCACCAGGGATATAACAACGAGCAAAATTCTGACCAAATCGGATACCAATTATGGCTTCTAGTGGCATACGCAATGAAGCCTAAGGTCCATTTTATATGGAAGCTACGTCCAAGTCTGAGTCGACATGGCACATTTGCAAGCTCCAACGTCTTACATCTTCAAGAAGTATCTGTACAAAATATATTAAATTGTTGTTGTTGTTGTAGATACAAATGCAAGTGGAGGTGGCGATCCTCGTCAAGCTCCTGTAGGTGAGCAAGCTCGTTCTAGTCCAAAAGACCGATCGCCGCGGGAACATGGTGGCCGTGGCTCAGAGGATAGCATGTCCGCCTATGATACCGAACGCTCCGTTCAAATCCCGGCGTGAACATCAACAAAATTTTCAATTGTGGTTATCCCCTTACTAATGCTGGCTACATTTGTAAGGTATTCTGCCATGTTAAAACTTCTCTACCATTGAGCATGAACTTTAATCGACCTTCACTCATTGATTTGAGAGAAGTATCGCATGTTCCTTACGTCATGTTCATGAGAAATTTAGTAATAACTAGCCTTGCCATATCGAGCATCATATCCACTCAGTATTTATGGAAGAATGCATCCCGGCCCTCAACTGAAACTCTTCGCTTGAAACCGTGACTGCCGTTGCAGCTGCTCTCTCCGTATGGAGAATTCCACTATCCACCACCTGTGAACGCCCCCGGTAGCTCGCAGATAAGCTTCTCGTGACTGCGGTGAACACCACACAGATCGGACCTCAAAGTACCAGCCTGTGTGGTGCTCACAGCTATCTTATGCCGTAGTGCCTAATAGTTTGATCGTTATTGCGTTTTGACAGACGGAAGGACTTTGAATTTATGGACTCGCAGATCAATATTCCATAGTGTGACAAACGGAAAGACAACATTAGTATACCCCCATTTATCAACAACGGAGAAGGGAATCGAGGGTCAGGAGCAAATACAAATTGCAAAGGAACAGGGGCAAACTTCTCACATATCAATGAGTGCAGTCCGATTCAAGTTTAAGCTCAATGATAAGGGTCTCCTTTTTATAGCCGAGTCCGAACGGCGTGCCGCAGTGCGACACCTCTTTGGAGAGAAGTTTTTCATGGCATAGTACCTCACAAATGTTGCCAGCATTAGGAGGGGAAAACCACCGCTGAAAATTTTTTCTGATGGTCTAGCAGGGATTCGAACCCGAGCGTTCAGCGTCATAGACGGACATGCTAACCTCTGCAATACGGTGGCCTCAGGTGGTCAGGAGCAAATGGGTTAAATATATGACGATAAGATCCAGTTTTCATCCCTAGCGACCTATGTCAAACCCCAAATTGTGAAAACTTACTGCAGAGGTCGTAGATTCAATGACTTCCAGAGGCTTCTTTCCGTCATACAGTGGGAAGAAATAAAAAAAATAAATAATAATAAAAAACTATCACTTGAGAACTAATAAAGACAACTCTATGTAATTTTAACTGGCAAGAGCTGAGGTATTAACGATATCATGCGCAATATTCCAAGGCGAAAATGGTGGAAATCGAAACACAAAAAAATATTCGGCAATCCGAAAATTTTTTTGAAATGCGACGATAGGCCGACCGGCTTATATGGGAGCCATATAAGGTTATTAACCTATTTGTACGATACTTGGCACAGTTTTTATAAGACATAGCAAAACTTAATAGGCAACTTTTTACCCAAATCGGGTGGTAATTGAGCCTTCTCAAGGCTCAAGTACTCCAAATACGAGATCGTTTTATATGACAGCTTTATCAGGTTATGAACCGATTAAGACCATTGTTGGCACAGTAAGTGGAAATCAATATGAAACACCTCATGCCGAATTTCGCCCAAATCCGATAATAAATCCGCCCTCAGGAGTCTAAAGAAGTCAAGATCCGATATCTGTTTACGTGGCAGCTAAATCGGTCAATGAACCGATTAATCTTGGCACTGTCCGTTTTCTCAAGTCAAAGCAAAACACTTCATTCCAAATTTCAAACAAATTGGATTAAAACTGCGCCCTGTAGAGGCCGAATAAGTAAAAATCTGAGATCGGTTTATACTACAGCTATATCGGGTTATGAACCTATTTGGACCATTTTTGGCACAGTTATTGGAAGTCAAAGCGAAACACTTTATGCAAAATTTCAACCAAATGGGATAATAGTTGTGCCCTCTAGAGGCTCAAGAAGTCAGGATCTGATATCGGTTTATATGGCATCAGTATCCAAACATGGACTCATAGTTTTACTCTTTCGAATGTTAACGTGACAGATGGACGGACATGGCTAAGTCTGCATGGAGTGTCAAGACAGTTAAGGGTATATAACTCTGTTGGGTCGCATATCGATATTTCGATGTGTTTCAAACGGAATGACGAAATTACTATACACCAATCCTATGGTGAAGGGTATACAAATAAATTACAAATGAAATTATAAAAATATTCCTTGAAGATTTTTTTCGGTAGCAGATGTCGCTTCCACATAATCTGTTGTTTCATCTGTTGACACCGCTTGTTTCATATGTTGAGGGGTAATCATTAGATTAGCTTTGGCAGACGTGTGGATTATAAACTACTATGAGTATACACGTAAAACAAGAATCGGCTTGCTGTACTTTCTAAATACCGAAAATAATTTCGAAGAAATCTATGTCGGAAATTCCTTTTTCCCTTATTCCTAAAATTCTCCACTCTATGACCCTATGTTGGTTCAGCTAAGTAGTCTGCAAATTAGCTCACTAGAATATTCCATTAAGAACAGGGGCAAATTACTCACATATCAATGAGTCGCGATTCAAGTTTAAGCTCAATGATAAGGGGCCCCTTTTATAACCGAATTTGCACGGCATTCCTTAGTTTAACATATCTTTGGAGAGAAGTTTTTACATGGCATAGGACCTCAAAATGGGATAACCACTGCTGAAAAAGTTTTTTCTAATTCGAACATGCCATCTTTTATGCTTCGTAGACCTCCGGTGCCAGAGCCTATTAGCCTATAAGGCCAGTCGTGCATAGAAAATGCTCCAACGCCCAATCATCTTCCACACAAGCCCTGGGCGAGCTGCCACTTACTGCACATATTCTCCATAAGTGCATCCGTACGCTTATGTGTCGCTAAATGATACCGAAAGCCCTACCGACCTACTTCTTACTTCTTGATAATAATATTCTCTTTCCATGATCCGGATCATCCATAGAATTTCTTCGTTCTTCCAACAGTTTCACTACACTATCCTACATGCGCTCGTCGACCACGCCCTTAACTCGGAATGTTTCGTTTTCATCAAGTTTGTTTACGGTAGTCCTCTTGTCACTACGTTCAGTCTTCTTCCCCTCATTCTTACTCTAACTCTGCTATGGTTCCACATCATACCTTTCATTTAAATACCACATTATCTTTATCGGTTAAATGTCGGTTAGGGGATTTAGGACGCGGGGTTACCAGTTAACCGATCCCAATATTTTTATACCCACTACTTTAGGATGGGGGATATACTAACCTAGTCATTCCGTAACAGTCCGATTGGGTTGACATTTTGAACTTTCAATAACCCTGCCAAGTACAATTGAAATCGGTCTATAACCTGACTAAGCTCCCATATAACCCGATCTCCCGATCGGTGTTTTGGTTTACAGAACTGATTTAAACAAACATTCGCGTTAACTGCTTCACCCATATCTTAGATCTTGAGTTTTTGAAAATTTTTATAAGAGGGAGGGTTCGCCTCCTTTAAGATTTCGAAAACTAAAGTATCATGTTTTTAGCACATCTAAAATCTGGTTATACATTAATTATACCCTACACCACTACTGTGGTACTAGGTATTATAGATTTGTGCATTTGTTTGCAACGCTAAGAAGGAGAAGAGCTAGATCCATCGATAATTATACCGATCGGCTTAGAATCACTTCCTGACTCGATTTAGCTATATTCGTCTATCCGTCTGTCTGTCTGTCCATGTATTCTTGTAATCAAGGTACAAGTCGCATTTGTTGTCCGATTTTCACAAAATTTTGCATAAGTGTCTTTGTTGGTCCAAGGAAAAAAATCGGTACAGATTTAGATATAGCTCCCATATATATCTTTCATCCGATGTGCCCTTTTAAAGCTGTAGAAGCCACAATTTTGGTCCGATCCTTACAAAATTTGGCACATTTTAACGATCCAAAATGCTTGCAAAATTTTATTGAAATCGGTCAAGATTTTTATATAGCTCCCATATATATCTTTCATCCGATATGCCTTTTTAAAGCTGTATGAGCCACAATTTTGGTGTGATCTCTACCAAATTTGGCCCGAAGTGCTTTTTGTGACGTCCCAATATGTGTGCAAAATTTCATCTAAATCGGTTCAGATTTAGATATAGCTCCCATATATAAATTTCGTCTGATTTGACCTATTAAGGCTGTAGAAGGCACAATTTTGATCTAATCTTCACAAAATTTGGCACGAAGTGCTTTTTGTGACGTTCCAATATGTGTGCAAAATTTCATCATAATTGGATCAGATTTATATATAAAGCTCCCATATATATTCTTCATCCGATATGGTCTTTTAAGGCTGTAGCAGGCACAATTTTGGTCCGATCTTTGCAAAATTTGGCATGGAGCGTTTTATTAAACGTCCTCATATGTGTGCAAAGTTCCATATCAATCGGTTTAGATTTAAATATAGCTCCCATATATATTTTTCATCCGATATGGTCTTTTAAGGCTGTAGCAGGCACAATTTTGGTCCGATTTATACAAAAATTGGCATGGGCTGTTTTGTTTAACGTCCTCATATGTGAGGAAAGTTTTATAAAAATTTGTCTAGATTTAGATATAGCCCCATATATATCTTTCATCCGATATGGCCTTTTAAGGCCGTAGAAGCCACAATTTTGGTCCGATCTCTACAAAATTTTTCATGGCATGATTTAATTGGTGTCCCAATACGTGTGCAAAAATTCATCAAAATCGATTTACATAAAATTCCCCTATATATTTTTTATGCATTTAGACTTTTAAGGCCTTTTACTTTGTCATCCTGCAGTCGATTAACTGCTATGTGCAGTTAGTTGTCATACTCTGTTTGGAATTAGTTCTTGGATCGTTGACGCTTCTTTCAGATGACTTAAAATGACCAACAACCTATTCATCTTATTTTTCAGCCTTATATTTCTTTAATGACAGCTGTTATTCAGTTAGACCTGACAAACTATCGATAATCGCAATATTCGATATTTATAATAATAAATATCGACAGTATCTATGCTATCGTTAATTTCCCATCACCTATATATCTAACGAAGATGAGAAATAACAAGTAAAAGCGTGCTAAGTTCGGCCGGGCCGAATCTTATATACCCTCCACCATGGATCGCATTTGTCGAGTTCTTTTCCCGTCATCTCTTTTTAGGCAAAAAAGGATATAAGAAAAGAGTTGCTCTGCAATTAAAACGATATCAAGATATGGTCCGGTTCGGACCACAATTAAATTATATGTTGGAGACCTGTGAAAAATTTCAGCCAATTCGTATAAGAATTGCGCCCATTGGGGCTCACGAAGTAAAATAGAGAGAACGATTTATATGGGATCTGTATCGGGCTATAGACCGATTCAGACCATAATAAACACGTTTGTTGATGGTCATGAGAGGATCCGTCGTACAAAATTTCAGACATATCGGATAATAATTGCGACCTCTAGGGGTCAAGAAGTCAAGATCCCAGATCGGTTTATATGGCAGCTGTATCAGGTTATGAACCGATTTGAACCTTATTTGACACAGTTGTTGAAAGTAAAAATAAAATACGTCATGCAAAATTTCAGCCAAATCGGATAGGAATTGCGCCCTCTAGAAGCTCAAGAAGTCAAATCCCCAGATCTGTTTATATGACAGCTATATCAGGTTATGGACCGATTTCAACCATACTTGGCACAGTTGTTGGATATCATAACGAAATACTTCGTGCAAATATTCATTCAAATCTGATAAGAATTGTGCCCTCTGGAGGCTCAAGAAGTCAAGAGCCAAGATCGGTTTATATGGTAGCTATATCAGGTTATGGACCGATTTAAACCATACTTGGCACAGTTGTTGGGTATCATAACAAAACACGTCGTGCGAAATTTCATTTCAATCGGATAAGAATTGCGCACTCTAGAGGTTCAAGAAGTCAAGACCCAAGATCGGTTTATATGGCAGCTATATCAGGTTATAGACCGATTTGGACCATACTTGGCACAGTTGTTGGATATCATAGCAAAACATGTCGTGCAAAATTTCATTCTGATCCGATAAGAATTGCGCACGCTAGAGGCTCAAGAAGTCAAGACCCCAGATCGGTTTATATGGCAGCTATATCAGGTTATGGGCCGATTTGAACCATACTTGGCACAGTTGTTGGATATCATAACAAAACAGGTCGTGCAAAATTTCATTCCAATCGGATAATAATTGCGCACTCTAGAGGCTCAAGAAGTCAAGACCCCAGATCGGTTTATATGGCAGCTATATTAAAACATGGACCGATATGGCCCATTTACAATACCAACCGACCTACGCTAATAAGAAGTATTTGTGCAAAATTTCAAGCGGCTAGCTTTACTCCTTCGGAAGTTAGCGTGCTTTCGACAGACAGACGGACGGACGGACGGACGGACGGACGGACGGACGGACGGACGGACGGACGGACGGACGGACGGACGGACGGACGGACGGACGGACGGACGGACGGACAGACGGACGGACATGGCTAGATCGACATAAAATGTCACGACGATCAAGAATATATATACTTTATGGGGTCTCAGACGAATATTTCGAGTAGTTACAAACAGAATGACGAAATTAGTATACCCCCCATCTTATGGTGGAGGGTATAAAAACCATGATATTGACTTATATAGCAAAAATATCAATACACAGACCGAATAAAGCCAAAATTAATAAAGTAAGTTGGAAGTCATAGGAGAAATCATTGTTATAAATTTAAGCCGAATCGGATGAAAATTGCGCCCTCTATAGGCGACACAGCATGTATCCTTTAAGATACATTGATCTTAAAGAATACATTCTGTTTCGAATCGCTTATTTTTGTTCAATTTTGCAAAAAACTTAACTTTCCGATAGTATCTAAAGAAAAATATAAACCGATGTTCAGACATAAAATAAAATATCGATGGTATCGATAGCGCCATCGATATTTTGCCAGTTCATTTCTCTACTATTCTTTCTTATTTTACTACACAAGCAATTAAGTCCTTGTGTCATCTATCATTCTTATATTTCATACGGTGTACAGAGCAGGTTCTGTTATATTAACCTTAGGTGTACACTAGTGGTGATTACATTTTATAATTGAGTTAAGTGGTAGCTCTTGATTGGTATATGTTTGGAATCATATTTATAACACTAACCTTATTGTTAGCTCTACCTTTCCCATACCAATCATACAAAAATAAACAAACTCTATATTATTTCATCTTTTATCCTTTCCATTTTCAGGTCTTTGTCCATGCCAAAGTTTTCTTCAGCATTGGTGGCCGACATTTTTCCGGTGAACCAGTCCATTTTTCTTATATGCCTGATACCATAATGGATCATGCACGTGATGTGACCATTAAATTACATCATCGAGTGGGCAAATACTTGAAAATCAATTTATATTTTGCAGTGAAATGGATAATGCTGTCCGAAATATCCTTTGTTTCGGGTAAGTTACTATTATGTTGCTAAAATATAGAAGAAACATAAAGATGATTCAAAGATGATTGCGCCAATGAAAAATAATAATAAAAATAGAAGTTGTGTTAAAATAGGACTTTCAACAACATACACAAAGCCAAAGACTTGCGGCTTTGTTCACAAAACTTTCTGAAGCCTTAAATAGATTTATTTAGCAATTCTATGAAGGAAATATGTAAAATAAAGCTATTCCAAATCTACAATACATTAAGTTTTGTGAATAAGGCCGATAGAATCCAATACAAAATACTGAAATTGCTTAGGACTCTATGGTTTGTAATAAATACACATCTAATACCAAGTTAAATATTGAATAATTCCACACCGATCTCTTGATTATTAACAATAAGTTGCAACTTCAGAAACATTTCCTTAATGAACGCGGAACAAAATCTCTCATAACAAGGAGTAATGATTGATTTGAAACAGTGATGAACACAAACAGTGCTGAAGAGGCTTAACTCACTCACAGTGCTCAAGAGACTAAATTTTATTTGTATGAGGGGCAGTAAAGCCAGAACGAACTACTGAAGTGAAATAACTTTGTGGAACTACAACACTGCCTCAACCAAACGAAGCCTCACGAAGTTGCTTACGCTGTACATCTGCTTCAATTCGTGTTTCCTAAGCCCGCGGGCCTATATATGCCGATGTGTGTTAAAGCCCATTTGCGTTTGGAAAACACCCTGCAAAACAATAGCTCTGAGGGCTTATGTCACTCACCTTTAAAAAATCTGCACACAAATTCATTCAAACTTTCCAAATACATTGAAAATCTAGCTCTTCAATGGAACAGCGCTGGCTGAAATGCAATATATGCTACCTAACCTTACCCACGGTAGCATTGGCATATCATTTCCTCCCCTCCCTATCCAGCCACAAAGGCGCTACTTGAAACGATTGATAAAACTGAAAACCGATTATACACTCAGAGTGACACAGAAAAAAACGGAAACTGGAACATAAAAATAGAACTTAAAAGAAATCTTGATTTTTCTGCGAATGAGGGGAAAAAATCATTTTCAGCTTCATTTCACTTTCAAGTGTCAAGCACTTGAAAATGCATTTTTGCATACAACAATCGCTACCATCAGCATCACCACCACCATCTTTCACATCGTCATCGTCATCACCATCATATACAAGTACTTCTACACCGGTTACCTCTTGTCCTCTTGTCATCATCCTTCCTTCGTATACATCTCTGTGTATGTCATGACGTTTCTCTCTCTGTGTGTCAGTGCGCTGAATGAAATTGAATGCATTTGAATCGTCATCTAGGGTTTATTTTTTTTTTTTTGACACAGCCAAAGAATCGTCATGAGTGCGTTTTACCCCCCTATTATGCCAATGCCTCGGCGTTGTCCTTCTTTTATTCATTCAGTCATCCTCTTTCTCTGCAATCGAACCTTCCATTCATTGTTGGACGATGTTCGATTATCAACAATGGCCAGTGACATTTGGAATGATTCACAAAAGGACATACAAACTGTAACGCACAACAAAACATTCGAGAAAATCGATTCACCCGATATCAAATGAATGAAATCAGATGAGGCGAGACGAGATGATAGAACAGAACTTTGAAGCGGTCAGAGAGGATAAAAGGGCAGTAAAGATAAGTCGACAGAGAGACAGACAGAAGGACGAACGGACTAATCACAGTAGTAAGAGACCCTATTGAGGAAAAGAAAATTGCAGCCTAGGAATAGAAACTCAAAAATTATGAAAAGTATTAGGGAGGAAGAAGTATTCTCTTCTGGACTGGTGGTAACTACAGCAATTTTAGTCAAGGCGGTAAACTGCTCAACTCACCATGGTGAGTTCACACGACCCATTGTGATACCCCAGCGAGAGAGGAAGTGTAGTTGAAGGTGAAGACAGTGTCGGTCGCCAGATCAGACCCAGAGAAAAGTTAATGTAATAAAGAAATGTAAGAAGGGCGTAGGGAAAGCCCTCTTGAATGACTGCCAATGCTCCTGCGAACATAGCTACTCATAGCTACCCCATCGGGACCCTACCATCTTTTCCACCTATATGAGAGATATTCCACAAAAACATTTGCATCACCCAGATGTAAGAAGATGGAAAACCTATGTCCCAGTGGATACGGACATGAGCAAGTATTCAATTGTCTACTCCACTTGCTCATCAAAACATCTTTTGAGGTTATCGTTCCTTATTTCCCAAAAACCCTAATTTTTAGGAACAGTCTATATGGCTATTCGGGTTCTCTGAGCCACATACTTGATCCCAAATTTGTATGCCAGATTTGTAATTGCTATGAAAATCGATAGCTTCGAGACACTTTGACAGAAATTGAAAGTCGTTGTTATACCATATTTTGTCGTTTGGTGCTGATGTTGGTTGAAAATCCGTTCCATACCACTATGGACATACGCCTTGCTCGCTGCATATAACGAAAAGTAACCTTGAAAAGATGTATTTCAGAAAATCCGTATTATTCACATCGATTTCCATTCAATGACCCTAAGTCTTTCTTAAAGTCTTCTATCAAAAAACACAGTTGTGATACTTCGTAATACCCCAGCACTATTGAAAAAGACAGCCTTGGTCCTGTATAGACAAACTTTTAATGGAGACTTGGTCAAGGCCCACCAGAGGGAAAAATCTTTTCTCCATCTCCTCCCTGTGAAAGACCTACCTTTTCTCCGCGGCCAAACCTTGGTTTTGTTTGCTCAAGATTTCCACCATGCTTTCTGCGGCGAATTTGCTGCCCCATCCCTTGATGAAGACCGTTTGCTGCTCTCGCCTTTATGGGCTGGAAGATGTCCCTTTTCTCAACAAGTCCAGCTTTACGCTCTTCCAGGGAGTTTGGGTAATTTCAACAATCTTTTTGACGGCATCAATCCATTCTACTGACGCAAAGCGTAGCATCAAGATGTCCCTTCTATACTCGCAGCTCATAATTTGGACCCTTTTCAGAGTTCAGCACATGTTCTACAATATAATCCGGCCGTTAACCAGATCCTCAACTTGGGACCGATAATCAGCTTCATACATCAGCTGGTCTATGTTGTGCTACCTTTCTCAGTAACCATCTTCCCCTTTCGTGATGGCGTCGCTTTGGAAGTCACAGTCCTGAATGAAGATTTAGGGACCGTGCGCGCTTCTTACGTTCCTGTTCCGAAATTGTCTTCATCCGCAGGATATTGTCAGGAGCATCCGTTGAGGAAGGGCTGGCTTCGTCTTGCCAGAATACTTCGTCTTCCCAGAATATATAAGAGAGCACTTTATCTGCGTTTTAGCAGTGCGATGCTCTTCGGAAGATCCGATTCTCTTTCCAGCTTCCGAAGAAGTGGAAAGAGAATAGAATGTCAGTTCTATTTCTACCAGCATCCTCCACTTTCGCCCGATTGCGCTGTCGGTGCATGGCCCTCTTTTTGTGAGCTTAGCAAAGGTCTCGCCCATTATTACCGAATCAAGAGATGATGTCAGCTGGATGATGGCATTTTTGTGAGCTATTAGTATTAGTATTAGTATTAGTATTAGTATTAGTATTAGTATTAGTATTAGTATTAGTATTAGTATTAGTATTAGTATTAGTATTAGTATTAGTATTAGTATTAGTATTAGTATTAGTATTAGTATTAGTATTAGTATTAGTATTAGTATTAGTATTAGTATTAGTATTAGTATTAGTATTAGTATTAGTATTAGTATTGGTATTGGTATTAGTATTAGTATTAGTATTAGTATTAGTATTAGTATTAGTATTAGTATTAGTATTAGTATTGGTATTAGTATTAGTATTAGTATTAGTATTAGTATTAGTATTAGTATTAGTATTAGTATTAGTATTAGTATTAGTATTAGTATTAGTATTAGTATTAGTATTAGTATTAGTATTAGTATTAGTATTAGTATTAGTATTAGTATTAGTATTAGTATTAGTATTAGTATTAGTATTAGTATTAGTATTAGTATTAGTATTAGTATTAGTATTAGTATTAGTATTAGTATTAGTATTAGTATTAGTATTAGTATTAGTATTAGTATTAGTATTAGTATTAGTATTAGTATTAGTATTAGTATTAGTATTAGTATTAGTATTAGTATTAGTATTAGTATTAGTATTAGTATTAGTATTAGTATTAGTATTAGTATTAGTATTAGTATTAGTATTAGTATTAGTATTAGTATTAGTATTAGTATTAGTATTAGTATTAGTATTAGTATTAGTATTAGTATTAGTATTAGTATTAGTATTAGTATTAGTATTAGTATTAGTATTAGTATTAGTATTAGTATTAGTATTAGTATTAGTATTAGTATTAGTATTAGTATTAGTATTAGTATTAGTATTAGTATTAGTATTAGTATTAGTATTAGTATTAGTATTAGTATTAGTATTAGTATTAGTATTAGTATTAGTATTAGTATTAGTATTAGAATTAGTATTGGCGATTTGATACGATCCGAAGCTTACCGCTCGAACTGCGACCTCTTAAAAGGCTTAGGCGGTAGCCCTCTTGCTCTTGGAGTCAGATCGTTTGCCTTCTGATTTCTCTTTACTCCTCACCCAGAGGATTCAGATTGTGCTATAATCAGAGATGGCATTAAACCTTCTCTTACACTTGAAGACCCTTCCTGCTCTTACTGTTTGTAATGATATTCACACTAGAAATCGTTGAGCTAGCCCTTTATCCTTAAAATATGGAACCACCAGAAAAAAGTCACAGCTTTCCGTGAAGCATTAACTTCCGGATGGCAAAACTAGAGTTCCGTCAAACAAGGGCTGTGCCGCCGACACCAGTGTCTCACAATCGATCTCAAGTACTGTGTCCTCTATTTGATTCGAAACCTCGTCCAACCCAGCCATGTATCCCATATCAGCCTCATCCATTTGGTGTAATTCTTTTGCCTACGAAGTCTGAATGGAGACTTTTATCTAATACCACGGATGTCGGTGGCTTCTTGTTGGACTTCGGTTCCAGCGTGAAAATGGTGAGGCCCCTTTTGTGAGAAACAAAGTTAGGTTAGGTTAGGTTGAAAAGAGGGTCCAGATATTAATCCGCCCCATGCCACTATGGACATACACCTAAGCCAGTAATCGGCTTGGCACTCTAACAAGGTTACTGTAGTTTGAAACTAAATAGCGGCTAGAACTGTTCTCGGCTTAGAGTTGCATTTTCTACAGAGTCCGGAGACTCATAGAACGGATGAAGTTTTAGATAGTGCTCTACTCCTAACCAAGGAGATGAATTGATACTCATATTGTAGTTTCAGCATATGGGGACGTTGATACACGCAACGATTCACCTTTGGGCCCAGACGGTAAGGGCCGGGATAGCAAGCATCTGCTGTAAATATCGACATTCGTCTCATGTCGCAGATGCTATTACTTGCTCCTACCTTCTATCCCCTCTCTCATCAGCTTAAATATTGCGTTGCAAAAAAAGTAATTCCGGATTTTTCATATAGTCAGTGATGACAAATTTTTTCACAGCTTGTGACTCTGTAATTGCATTCTTTCTACTGTCAGTTATCAGCTGTTACTTTTAGCTTGCTTTAGAAAAAAAGTGTAAAAAAATTATATTTAATTAAAGTTCATTCTAAATTTTATTAAAAATGCATTTACTTTCTTTTAAAAAATCCGCAATTACTTTTTGGGCAACCCAATATAATAGCAGCAGTGGCTTCCTCATAGTTAATCTGTATGACTAAGCGTCGGACATTTGCTTTTGTCTTCAATGCCCTAGTAGTACTGATGGCTCCGCCTTCTGTATACCCAGCGGATTGTCTTGGGGGTCAGGCCCCGTTTCGAACCTAGGGCCCGCCTATATAGTGCCCAACATCTATTAACCTTCTCGATACGTTTCTGGATGTGACACTTCCAGTAGAGTTTCCTATCCGAGTCTCTTAAAAATATTTGACCTTGTCGTATATCGAAAATGGCTTCTCGAATTGGCAAATCTTCGCTTTCTTCGTATACAGGCTGGTTTAGTCTTTTCTGGATGAAAGCTTCGGCTTTTTTGGTCCATTCCCATACACTGTGCTGCCGACAGCTTAACTTCCCAACCAATGGCCAGCACTATGATGGTGCACTAGTTGAAGTAAGCTGAAAACATCGTCACTCAATGGCGTTGTTGGTCGCGTGTGTAACAGAGAAGTCAATAAAAATGTCCAATGGTAAAATAAACGTTTTTATTATATGTCACTGCATCATTTTTCAATGGAATTGAAAACTAACCCCTGTTTGTGAGAAATGAAAGCAGCTACTTCATCTACCTCTACAGAATTTGGCTTCCGTGGAAGAATTTTCTGCATTTATGGTTTACTATCAGATGGTGTGTCACAGCGATGTCGATGATTGCCAACACAGAGAGAATATGATGAGCGTGGAGGAATGGATGATAGGGTAAGAGGACAACAATAAGACATACCTTTTGTTGTCCGTTTACCAGGGCCCAGGGTATGGGTATTCTTTTATTACTGGCCCTCTACCTCCTCATCATATCACGGTGTTGGCATTAAGGAATGCACATAGTTTTCAAAGCTCATTGTGTACTTGTGAATCGTTGCTATTGATTCCAATCACACTTCGCGGCGATTTCACAGCTGAGCCGTGATACGCTTCATTGGCCACCCCAACCCCACTGCTAGGGGGGTGGGGTGGGGATTTTTAACTGGAATGTTTTATGTCTGGAATTTCTGCCACAAGACAAAGCATAAATGGCTTTAATTGCTTACTTTAAGGCAAATTATTAAGAATGTCCTTTGAAAACTGTTCTCTTCTCTACCCCGCGAGATTTAGGGTTTAAAACATACCAAGCATGGCATGACCACAAATATTTCTTTGGAATTTCTTTCCTCCAATGAATGGCCTATGTCCGTTATAAAAGATTTCGGAAAATTTATTTCAGTTTGAAACTCTAATTGTTTGTCTATCTACTTAGGAGGGGAGTTAACGCCTGTTACCCTTCTTTCTATACAAGGATGTTTTTTAGAGTGATGGAAATTTGAATGAAAATATATAAAGAAATGTATTTTGAATATTCATACCAGTAACCAGAACTGATATTCTGCGCAGAGCGAGAGGACGAGGAGAGGATTTTTATCCTGCTACAAAGTAAAGGGTGATTTTTTTAGTGTGAAGTATGTTTACATATTTTTTACGCGTAATGTGTTTCCGGCGTTTTTTGTGAGATATTCGTTTTGTACCAATTGCGTTCAAAACAATTTGGGGTTTGGGACCACCTTATTAAGGTTCCTAGAATCAAATAGTGACATTAGCTGATTAGTTGTAGGTCACTGATAAGCTAAGATCAGAATGGCCTTAACTAAAGCCTACAAAAATTTAATATAAATTTTTTTAGTTATCTATTCTATTCTATTTTTTATTCTTTGTCATACTCGTAACTCTAAGTTTATTCATTCCAAAAACTACTTTAGACACCTTCCTTGGAAAACAAAAAAAAAAAAAAAAAAAAAAAAATATCTTTCAACCCTTTAAATCCTAGTGCTTGCTGTCTAAGCTCACCCCAAATTGAGGTTTACCATGCATTAGTCCTTTCTTTGAATGGCTCTATTGAATCTGCTCTCCATTATTATTATGTAATTATGGTATTTCCTCATTAATAATAAATCATCAGCCGCATTATGAAATCGCTTTTAGCGCGAGAGAGCGAACTCAGAAAAAGCATAGGCGTTAAAAATTCCTTTTGTTTTAAATGATTTGAAGTGCTTTACAAAAGAGTGTTAAAACTTTTTTTTAGAAAACAGGGGTACTTCAATTGTTTTATGTTTAAGGTTTTTTTTCTTATGGAGAGGACGATTGTTTTTCTGCCTATGTCTCTATTCAAGGACGAAAACTTTAAAACGCAATTGCGTGTTGTGAAATTCAATAAAAGGTTTATTAACAATGCGTAATAAGAAATAAAGCTTCTTGTGACCCAAAATCATGGAAACAAAGCAAATCAAAATAAATTCTAGGAAATAAAATTTCCAAGCTGATTGGGTTCATTTTGTCATTATAATCAGGGTATTACAGAAACTGGGCAATGTAGATTAAATTGGTAGGATAAGCACATCAAGGGATTGCATACCTAAACAGGGTATTGCGAAATTACACTCTGAGATAGGAAGTGCCAAGGGCACTACAGCGGTGGTGGAAGGATTTAAATTTTAACAAGTAAAAGCGTGCTAAGTTCGGCCGGGCCGAATCTTATATACCCTCCACTATGGATCGCATTTGTCGAACTGGCAAACATTTTCTCTGCTATTAGAGCGACATCAAGATATGGTCCGGTTTGGACCACAATTAAATTATATGTTGAAGACCTGTGTAAAATGTCAGCCAATTCGAATAAGAATTGCTCCCTTTGGGGCTCAAGAAGTAAAATAGGGAGATCGATACAGCTCCCATATCGACGCGATCGATATGGGAGCTGTATCGGGCTATAGACCGATTCAGACCATAATAAACACGTTTGTTGATGGTCATGAGAGAATCCGTGGTACAAAATTTCAGGCAAATCGGATAATAATTGCGACCTCTACAGGCTCAAGAAGTCAAGATCCCAGATCGGTTTATATGACAGCTATATCAGGTTATGAACCAATTTGAACCATACTCGGCACAGTTGTTGGGTGTCATAACAAAACACGTCGTGCCAAAATTCATTCAAATCGGATAAGAATTGCGCCCTCTAGAGGCTCAAGAAGTCAAGACCCAAGATCGGTTTATATGGCAGATATATCAGGTTATGGACCGATTTGAACCATACTTGACACAGTTGTTGGATATTGTAACAAAACACGTCGTGCGAAATTTCATTCTAATCGGACAAGAATTGCACACTCTAGAGGCTCAAGAAGTCAAGACCCAAGATCGGTTTATATGGCAGCTATATCAGGTTATGGACCGATTTGAACCATACTTGGCACAGTTGTTGGATATCATAACAAAACACGTTGTGCAAAAATTCATTCAAATCGGATAAGAATTGCGCCCTCTAGAGGCTCAAGAAGTCAAGACCCAAGATCGGTTTATATGGCAGCTATATCAAAACATGGACCGATATAGCCCATTTACAATACCAATCGATCTACACTAATAAGAAGTATTTGTGCAAAATTTCAAGCGGCTAGCTTTACTCCTTCGGAAGTTAGAGTGCTTTCGACAGACAGACTGACGGACAGACGGACGGACATGGCTAGATCGACATAAAATGTCACGGCGATCAAGAATATATATACTTTATGGGGTCTCAGACGAATATTTCGAGTAGTTACAAACAGAATGACGAAATTAGTATACCCCCCATCTTATGGTGGAGGGTATAAAAATATTGAAGTCTAGTTAGGAAAGAGACATATATGGGAAACTTGCGAAACCCTTGGACAATATTTTAAGCAATTACCGCTCACAGTTTACAAGTCGGATGAAAAATCTGCTGAATGTCGGTGCCGAATTTCATCCAATTCCTACCATATTTAGATATAGTTGCTATGAGGGCATAAATTGAACATACGGAAAGATGACAAATCGATAAAATAGCTTGTTTACCACACCAATTTTTCCAAAAGATAGAGACATAAAAAGCCATAATTGGAAGTTTTAACAAGTAAAAATGCATTTATGTCGGCCGGGCCGAACTTTGGATACCCACCACCTCGGGTATATGTAAATTACCTCTCATCAAAATGCATAATTTATGCCATAATAAAAACTATTTCGAAATATTGTCGGATTTGGATAAAATTCGGCACGGACATTCAGTGGTCTAATTGTAGAATTTTGTAGGACAAAATATTGTTGTCTTTGGTGGCGATATACAAATATAGACCGATCTGATCCATATACTACACGGATGTCGAAAAGCCTAACATATGACACTATGTAAAATATCGGCGAAATCGGACTAATAATAATAAATAATAAATGCCCCTTTTCTTGGGGTCAAGACTTTAAATCGATTGATCGGTCTATAAGGCAGCTAAATCCAAATCTGGGCCGATCGGGGCCAAATTTAAGGGGCCACTGTCCCAAATTTCGGCGTCATTGGACAATAAATGCGCCTTTTATGGGTCCAAGACCTTAAATCGAGAGACTGGTCAATATTGCAGCTATATCCAAATCTTGGCCGATCGGAGCCAAATTTAAGGTGGATGTCGAAGCGACAAACTCAACTTACTATCCCAAATTTCGGCGACATCGGAATATAAATGCACCTTTAATGGGCCCATAACCTTAAATCGAGAGTGGTCTATATCGGGGCTATATCCAAATCAAAACCGATCTGGGCCAAATTAAAGGGGGATGTCGGAGAGCCTAACACAACTCACTGTCCCAAATTTCAGCGAAATCGGACAAAAAATTCGTTTTTTATGGGACCAAGACATTAAATCGAGAGATCGGTCTATATGGCAGATCTATCAAAATCGGGTCCGATCTGTGCGTAATTGAAGAGAAATGTCGAAGGCCCTATTACAACACACCGTTCCAAATTTTGACGAAATCGGACAATAACTGCACCTTTTGTGGTCCCAAGACCCTAAATCCAGAGATCCAGAGAGCAGAAAAATGGGTCTGTCCCAAATTTTGACGAATTCGGGCAATAAATGCCTTTTTTATGGGCCCATGACATTAAATCGAGAGATCGGTCTATATGGCAGATCTATACAAATCTGGGCCGATCTGGACAAAATTGCAGAAAGATGTCGAAGGGCCTTTTATAGGTCTAAAACCTTAAATCTAGAGATCGAATCTTTTAAAGTAGGTCAACAATTTTTACAACGTATCCAGAGATTGTCGCTTGCCATAGAAGTTGACATCACCTTTGTTTCTGCTAATCCATTGATGTATGATGAGCCCAAAATCTGATATCAGCAAACTATTTTTTGTGGGACTTCAGTAAGAAGTTCACTTAAGCGTCACATATCCTCCTCCTATCCAAGGTCTGTAGGTCTATTAGTCCCATACCGGCAAAAATGACATCTGCAAGTTTAGGTGAGGGTAATTCTTAGAGCAGTCGTCTTGCGAAAGTAACACCTTAACGCTGCACCTGACCTGCAGGGATTTGCGCCATATCTCGCTTCCAAATGGGAACATTGCAGACTTCCATGTTGAGCCTGCTACAGGTTTGTAGTGGTTCCTAACGTCCTTCGCTGCCTTGTTATCCGCGTAGTGCATCTAGGCTACATGTTGTTTTTGTTGTTGTTGCTGCCACATTGTTTGTGTGTGGAGGTACCGATCTTAGTCAAGATACATAGGTCAACAAATTTGTTGCCTTCATTGTTGATTTAAAGGCGCCATTCATTCCAACTGTCAAATTGAGTATCACAGGCACTAAGAAATTAAGCAAGAGCCCGACGTCTCACTAAGACTCTCCTCTATATACCGCTTTTGTTTGCTACTGCATTTGCAGCGGCTCCTTATATGAAGCACTATACTATCCGCAAGCTGTGCTTCTCGGGATGACGATGAGTACCTCACAAACCGAACCTAAGAAATCCAACCCATGTGGTGCTTATGGTCATCCTGTTCCAGGGGCTACATGTATTACTGTTTAGTATTACTACCTCGATCTTTGCAGATTCTTGCAGTGTCTTCCGCATATATCAGCAGAAATGTGTTTTCCCGTACTTATATTCTCAGTATTCCACCATAGCTGACGTTCCAAGAGGTCTGGCCAAAGAGTGGGACCTTGGGCAGCACCCTAGGTTACTTTACACCCTCTCGTACCATCGGTGCATGTGTGGGTTGTTGTTTCTCATAAACGTTAGCTGATACTCTGGCACTTTAAAGTTCATGTTCATTCTTGAAGAAGAACGTCATTTTCCACCAATAGAGTTATATTTCCCCTTTTATACCCTTCACAAACAGATGGACGCATATAATTTTCCTCATTCCTTTTGTAACACATCAAAATATTAATCTGAGACCAAACGATGTATAATTTTATTCTTGATCGTCTTGACATTCTAAGTCGATATAGCCATGTCCGTCCGTCCGTCTGTGGAATGCACTCTTACTTTCGAAGGAATAAAGCTAGGTTCTTAAAATTTTGCACAAATACTTTCTATTAGTGTAAGTCGGTTGGGATTGTAAATGGGCCATATTGGTTTGATGTAGCTACCATATAAACCGACTTTGGATTACGACTTCTTGAGCCTCTAGAGGGCGCAATTCTTATCCGAATTATCTGAAGTATTGTATGAGGTGTTTTGTTATGGCTTCAAACAATAGTGCTATGTGGGGTTCAAATCGATTTATAACCTAATATAGCTGCCATATAAAACGATCTCGGATCTTGTTTTCTTGAGCCTCTAGAGTTTGCAGTTATTATCCGATTTGGCTTATATTAAGCATGAAGTGTTCTGGTATAGATTCCAACAACTATGCTCCAACTGCTTTATGAACCGATATTGTATCTTGGCTCCTTGAGCCTCTACAGCGTGCAATTCTCATCCGATTTGGTTGAAATTGAAATTTAACTAGAGGTGTTTTGTTATGATTTCCAATAACTGTGCTAAGTATGGCGTAAATCGGTACATAACCTGATATAGCTGCCATATAAACCGATCTTGGATCATGACTTCTTAAGTCGCTAGAGGGCGCAATTCTCATCCGATTTGGCAGAAATGTTGTACAATGGTTTCTCCCATGACCTTTAACATACGTGTTCAATATGGTCTGAATCGATCTATACCTTGATACAGCTAGCATAAAAACCCATCTAGCGATATTGCTTATTGAGCCCCTACAAGGCGCAATTCTTATCCGAATGGAATGAAATATTACACAATGACTTCTACAATGTTCACCATTCAAATCATTTATGATCCGAATAGGACTATATCTGGATATAGCTCCAATAGCATTACAGTTCTTATTCAATATTCTTTGTTTGCCTAAAAAGAGTTGCCGCGTAAAGAACTTAACAAATCGGTCGGACGCTTTTACTTGTTTCTGCGTATTCGCCTTTAGTTTCTTAGCCGTAATGGCTGACTCATACTTAACTAGCATGTCTACGAGTCTCCTAAATCTTGTGCAATGCCTTGTATAGGACTGTTTTCTCAGATCGTCCTTTGTCCAACACATTGAGCTTGTATTTGAAAAATTTTGACGGATATTCTACTCTTCACCCACTTTACGTCTGCTAGGCCTCGAACAGTGTATGCCTTACGGTTCTTTGATGCTGCCTATGCCGACTTAACAAACTTTACTCCCCTAAAATTTATTTTCTCTTTAGGATTGAAATATTTTAGGTTATTGAGTTGTAAACCAAATAGCTTATAAAAATGTAACCTCAACTCTCCTTATCAAGTTGAAATCTTCACATATCAGTATCTATGTCCTATCCTATGGGATATCTACTAAAGCTTTGTGGTTTCAATCGCCAACTCCTTTCATGAGTGATCTATTTCTATGGATCCTTTTTCTTTGTAGACCAACTTTTGTTTGTCTATACAGTTTTATACCTCCGGTAAATCATAGCAGCTGACAAAGGAATCCATCCCATTTTGTTGTCATGTCAATTAAAACCTTTGGAGTTTTTTTTTCTCGCATATAGAGAATTTAGAACAATACCAAGGGCAAAAGGAAATGCGGGAGAAAAGAAGGTATGACCCAAAACAAGAAAAACAAAAACATACACAAAGTGTTGCTAAAAGCCCCAAAAAGGAAGGGACAAAAAAGTTGTACATCCTTTTTTTAGGTAATTTAACGCACTATAATGTCTAATTTCTGTGATATGATGGATGAGGCACGGGGTTTGCTCCGAAAAAAACCAAGGATCTCAAACAAAAGCAACAGGAAATCTAATAGGGCAGTTGTTTGCTTTCAAACTAAGCGTGAAGGCAAATCCTTAAAGCAGGGTTATATCTTTTGTATACCATGGACATATAAATACTTAAAGTAAAGTAAAGTTGGTTCATATCTAAAATGCTGAAATGGTTTTTGTGTAATGGTATATGGCAAAAACTGCTCCATGTAGTGAAATACCAATAAATAATGAGCTAAAAAAAAAAATACAATTAAATTCCAAAAATTTGGAGGCAATTTTCAATTTTTTTCCGGTATTCAAATTTTGAAAAAAACAATTTTTTTATCATTTTCAATTTTAATGTTTAAGCTTACAACTTGAGAAATACTCAACTCCTCCTCCTAACTTGTATATTTCCTCTTCTTTAAAATATTCTCCTTCTTCTAGAATTTTCGCAAAACTTCTCCATATGTTGAATTCTTAAAGCTAAACGTTTTTTTAAAATCTGACCTTAATGTACTTTAGGGCAGCATTTAGTGAAATTAAATTCCTCAATTGGCCATACTGAGGTTTAGCAGTTGTAAAAAGGCTATTTATTTAGTAAAATAATTCAAGAAAATTTTGTTTTCTCTTCCCTAGTATATGTAAATTGTCCGAAAGCAAGCTCTATGTAGGCCTTTGTAGTAGAAGCATTTCAAAGCGCAATCTTCTTTTGAAATCATTTAAATTGAATTGAATTTTTATGGATTGATTTTAAATTTATTCATAGCTCCCCTAACTACCAACCGAAAAACCATTGAAACCATATTAAATTGAGTTTTTTTTTTCTTCTATTTTTTCTCTTTCCATGTTGCTGCTGCTGTTTGGTGGATATTGCAGTGCCAGCCGTGGGAAATTTCACAGACGAACAAGAACAACGTGGCGCCTTATTGCCCCAGGATACCCGTGAATATCCTTTACAAAGTAATGAATATCATCATAATAATAAAAATGGTGGTAAAACGCCAACAACAACTCTTAATGGCGAACGCAACTATAATAATGGACCACAATGTAAGTTTGGTTTCCCCAATCCACCCATCCAATCCATCTTCAAGTTCCGGTTTTGTGTGAAATGTTTTTATTATATTTTCGCGATTTTCTTTCAACCAAAATTTTGGCGTCAAAATGGAAAAGGAGAACAGCAGAAAAATCTCCAAAAAAGAGATAGAGAATGACATTTGAGATATTTATTTCACATTTATAACTAAAAAGGAAGAAAAATTTAATTTAACAAAAGAAGTGAAAAGGCGTTAAATTCGGCCGAGCCGAACTTTGTATACCCACCACCTCGGCTATATAAAGTAACCACCTTTCCGTATAATCCGGTGAATAATGCATTATTTATGAACCCATAGCAGCTATATCGAAAAATGGTCCGATTTGGATCAAGTTTAATTAGGTTGGGTTCAAGTGGTCGGTCTACCTTCAGACTCACTTAGACGTTGTCATACATTGTGATACCACAGGAACAGGATCGTTTTAAAAACCCAACAACTAGCGAATTTTCACATCTGTTATATGCGACAAGTTTTCAAGAAAACGAAAACCTTAAGTTGAACTCCTTCTTACTGCCATTGCTGAACACACATCTTTTGCTTACGTGTGGTACTATTTTCCTGCGTTTGGAATAAAAATGACCCCTGTATCACTGCATTCCGCAGTCATATGCGAAGTAGGGTAGGGTATACGCGGGGACACGCTGGGTACTTGGACACAAATTTTAATACCATATTCGATTTCTCGTCTCCAATACTTTTCATTTGATACCCTTATTGTACCCATCGGACGACTTTCGGATATGGGTGGCGTTTTTGCGGTAAGAGTGAAGGTCCGCCTCAACCCGATATCTAAAAATTATATAGGCTATGTTTCCTTCCAGACAAACGTACACCATCTATGAACATTTTTAGAAAATCGGTTCAGCTAAGTATCATATAGTCATAATGGGTCTAATGGCGTGACCTTCTATAATTCGATATGATTTTGTATGCCAGATTCGAAAACTACTCCCAAATACCTTTCATTTGAGCCCCATATTGAAATGAACGTGCAATATGTCTGTTTGGGGGAATTTTGGGGTTGGGCGCCCCGATGGGTACCTAGACTCAAATTTTAATACCATATTTGTATTCTTTTTATTTGATACCTATATTGTCCCGATCGGTCCACTTTTGATTTTGGGTTGTGTTTTTGGCATAAGGGGAGGGTCCGTCCCCCTTCCGATGCCGAAAAATTTTAAAGCCTATGTTTCCTTCCAGACCAACCTACACAATAAGCGAAAATATCGAGAAAATCGGTTCTGCCGTTTATCAGTCTATACGGAACAAAAAAAAAAAAAACCGAGTCCCATATATCCGTGATTGGCTAATGTGTCCATTTTGGGGGTTTTTGTGGGGGTGGGGTGACCCCCTATACTTGGAAATAATTTTTTATGCCAAATTCGTTATCTACTCTCACACACTTTTCATTTGATACCCACATTGTCCTTATCGGTCCACTTTTGATTTTGGTTGGTGTTTTTAGGGTAACGGTGGAGGGTCCGCCCCCTTCCGTTATCAATACATTTAAAAGTCTATTCCTACTTCCTGACCATATTCGTTATCTACTCCCGAATACCTTTCATTTGAGTCCCATATTGTAATGATACGGAACAAACAAACAAACACAAATTGAATTTTATATGTAAGATATCAGGTTATAGACCGATTTGGACCGTAGTTGTTGGAAAAAAGGGCACAAGAGGTTAAATCGGGAGATCGGTTTATATGGGAGCTATATCCAAATCTGAACCGATGTGGCCCATTTGTAAGTCCCATTGACCAACATCAACAGTAAGCATCTGTCCAAAATTTCAAGCGGCTAGCTTTACGCGTTCGACCGCGATCGTGATTTCGACAGACAGACGGACATGGCTATATCGACTCAGAATGTCGGGACGATCCAGAATATATATACTTTACGGGTTCACAGATCAATATTTCGATGTGTTACAAACGGAATGACTAGTGTAGTATGCCCTCCTGCTATGGTGGTAGGTATAAAAAGTCACATTTTGTTGCGGTTTATGGGCTAGTGGCATCATTGGACCTTACTTCTTCAAAGATGATGCGAATGTGAATGGTGAGTGCTACCGAATGCACGAGCTTGACTTGCATGACATGTGATTTAAACATAACGTTGCCACATGCCACACAGCACTCGTATCAATGGATTAATTGAGAGGCGAATTCGGTGAACATTTTATTTCACGTTCGGGACCGGTCAATTGGCCGCCTAGATCTTGCGATTTATCGCCTTTAGACTATTTTTGGTAGGGCTATGTTAAAGTTCGTGTCTATACAGACAAGGCCGCTTCAATTGACGCAATGGAAGACAGCATTGAAGCATTAATTCGTGAGATATTGGCCGAAATGTCATGTCATATCGATTCAAATAAAGATTTCATGCATTGCTCTGAATTTTATGCGTTTTTTTTTTGAAAAACTTTCCTATAACTCATAAAAAATCACCCATTAGCTTTGGTTACTAAGATCTTCCGTAGTCTAGAGATCTCGAGTGTATCCTGAAAGGAGTTACAGAATTCCATCCAGGATTAATTCTGAGCTATTTTTCAGATCGATCTTGTATATCTAAACTTAGCCTCATAGATGTCTCAGTGGTGAGATGCCCTTGTGGCCTTCGCTCTATTGAATAGTCTTCTGCAACCCTTGATTAGACGAATCAGTTCTGGTGGACTGACGGTGACTGTCCCTTGGTATGGCTGTAGGACAAACTGTCAGTCATTGCCTTAAATAACATATCACGACGACAGCTCTAAACGTCATTGCCACACGTTCGTCGGTCGGACCAAGCCGGGCCGGCCCTTTAACGGTGACTTTTGTCATTTTCAGGCAAGACACGCAAGTGAATACGTCTCGATTGCGAACAATTTGTGTGATCTTCAGCCTCATATGGAAAATAGAGATAAGTAGAGTGAAACAAGGGGCGATTTTTAGCATTGTATATAAACCAAGACGCCATTAGCACATCCCGGCGCTATGTACCTTCGGCCGAGAGAGGTATTGGGTCTACACCCCAAGTGCCCATGAAACCTTGTTGACTGCAAATGAAAACTTGCCCATGAACAATTCATTAGGGACCAAGGGCAAACTTCTCACATATCAATGAGTGCTGTCCGCTCAATGATAAGGGATCTCCTTTTTATAGCCGAGTCTGAACGGCGTGCCGCAGCACGACACCTCTTTGTGAAGAAGCTTTCACATGTCTGTCATACCATGTACTGTACTGTACGTCAAAAAAGTCGCCAGCATTAAGAGCGGGATAACCACTACTGAAAATTTCTTTAGATGTTCTCGCCAGGATTCGAAGTCATCATCATAGGCGGACATCTCTTCATATCGGTGGCCTCCAACCTTATTGACTAATAATAACAAAACACCGATCAGTGGTAAACAATGAGTCGACAATGTGGCCTCCGGATCAAGTACAGGTTGTCTCCTGAAATTTCTTGCAGACACCCACTTGAGGAAACAAAAGTCCTTCCGAAGACTAAGTTGTATGCTAGGCAAGCAGCTTTCTCGATCACCAACGCCAGGCAGCCACCAATCTCTATGATATAGAGCGGGAAGGTCAGTGAAACTAAAGAGAGTCTCTTGGCCAAGCTGCGTAACAAGCAGGTTAAGCTTTATTTACAATGACACAGTAGCAGCGGTACGAAAAATCGAGTGAATGCCGATTCTGGAGTTCACCAACCGCCCATCAAAAGAAGTTACGAAGGTCTATACGTTAAGCCCATGACGCTTAACGCCAGAGTTTGAGTCCTGGCGAGAATATCAGAAAAAAAAATTTACAGTGGTGGTTATCCCCTCCTAATGTTGGCGACATTTATGATGTACTTTGCCATTTCAAAACTTCTCCCCAAAGTGTTGTCGCTCCGAGGCACGCCGTTTGCTCTCGGCTATTAAAAGAATAACCTTTATCATTGAGCATGAAACTTGAATCGGACAGCACTCGATGATATGTGAGAAATTTGCTCATGTTCCTTAAATTTGCATTACACGTCATACGTTACTGGGTTACCTCTCACTTGCCGAACATGAGACCCGAAATTGACCCACATCGGAACATATTCGGATATATCTACCGCACATACAACGAATCTCGATTTAAGTTGTTGGGCTTTTGTCATCTGATTTTTCAAAGTTCTGCCCGGCAGATCCTAATCCATTTTTAACTGTTTATCCTTCATATTTGTCAGAATTTCGAAACCTAAAAAAAATCACTCGGGTAAAAAGTTTGTCTATGCATAAACTTCTGTCAGTTCATCAAAAATTTAAGTTTTTCCGTTTCTTTTTTTTTTCTTCTTTTGTTTGTTTTCCTGATTTTCTACTGCTGAATAATTATATACTTCATTAATTCACTAGAAACTACCATGAACTTATTCCCCATACTCATCTGAGTGACTTTTTCTGATTGTTTTTCTTTGTGTTCACTGTTTCGCTTTCTTCTTCTCTTTTACAGTAATCGCACCCAAACCCATCGATCAAGAACCCTCCGACGAGAATTTTATTGGCGTTGTTATTGTCGTCTTAACTGCCATCATTATCCTGCTGGTGGCCATCATATTATTTATCGTCTCGAGGACGAAGAGGGCTCGTGGTAGCAATGTTTTGGATGCATTCCAATATAGTTTTAATCCAAATACATTGGGTGGCAATGTTGATAAACATCGACCAAATGGCACAGGAATTAAAGTAAGTATCATTTCGAAGAGAGAAAGAGAAGAGAAAGGACACTGAAAAAAAAATTAAAAACTAAAAAATCAGTAAAATTCGTATCTCTAGAAGGATCACAAAGTAAAATCAAAATAACTTAATTTTTAATATTTAAATTATTTTGAAACTGTTTATCTAATTCATTTTAATACTCTCCACCACAGGATGGGGATATACTAATTTCGTCATTCTGTGCGTAACACCTTGAAATATGCGTCTAAGACCCCATAAAGTATATATATTCTTGATCGTCGTGACATTTAAAGTCGAACTAGCCATGTCTGTCCGTCCGTCTGTCTGTCGAAAGCACGCTAACATTTGAAGGAGTAAAGCTAGCCGCTTGAAATTCTGCATAAATACTTCTTATTAGTATAGGTCGGTTGGTACGAACCGATCTTGGGTCTTGACTTCGTAAGCTTTTAGAAGGCGCTATTCTTATTCGATTTGGATGTAATTTTTCACATTGTGTTTTGGTGTCATTTCCAACATTTGTCCGAAGTATGGTCCAAATCGGTCCATAACCTGGTATAGGTGCCATATAAACTGATCTTGGATCTTGATTTCTTGCGCCGCTAGAGGGCGCAATACTCACCCCAATTGGCTGAAATTTTGCATAAGGTGTTTTGATATGACTTCCAAAACCTGTAATGAGTATGGCGCAAAAAATTTTCTACAACGGCTTCTCCCAAGGCCTTCAACATAGTTGTGCAATATGGTCTGAATCGATCTATAGCTTGATACCGCTTTCATATAAACCGATCTCCCGATTTTGCTTCTTAAATAAATGACCTAATTTTTGGAACTAACCAAATATTAAATTGAGTCATATTACACATTTTTTTTATTAAAAAAATCATTAATTTTTAAAGAAAATACAACATACAATATACAATACAAATACAATTGATACACATTTTTTTTTTTAAAGAAAATTTATACGAAAAAAAAATTCTGGATAAAATATTTTTCACAATATTAATATTAATAAAATATATTACAGATCTTATTTTTAAAAACAATTTTTTGTTTTTATACCCACCACCGAAGAATGGGGGTATATTCATTTTGTCATTCTTTTTTTGTTCATAAGGAGGTTAAGTTCGAATATGGGCTATGTCGGATTATACCTTAATATAGCCCCCATATAGACCGATCCGCCGATTCACAGTCTTAGGCCCATAAAAGCAACATTTATTATCCGATTTTGCTGAAATTTGGTACAGTGAGTTGTTCAGGCCAGTCGACATCCTTCTTCAATTTGGCCAAGATCGGTGCAGATTTGGATATAGCTGTCATATAAAAAGATCTCTCGATTTAAGGTTTTGGGTCCATAAAAGGCGCATTTATTGTCCGATTTCAGACAAAAATGTCAGCCATAATCGGATAAGAATTGTGCCCTCTGGTGGCTATTGGTTGCCCAAAAAGTAATTGCGGATTTTTTAAAAAAAATTAAATGCATTTTTAATAAAACTTAGAATGAACTTTAATCAAATATATAATTGCCATTTTGTTCGATAACCTTTTGCCATCTTCATGCCAAATTTAGTATTCCACGCTCATAGAACTTCTGGCCTTTATCTGCAAAAAACTGAACCAAGTGCGATTTAATAGCCTCATCATTGCCGAAAGTTTTACCATTTAAGGAGTTCCGCAAGGATCGAAATATATGGTAGTCTGATGGTGCAAGGTCAGGGCTATATGGTGGATGCATCAAAAGTTCCCAGCCAAGCTCACTCAGTTTTTGGCGAGTGACCAAAGATGTGTGCGGTCTAGCGTTGTCCTGGAGGGATATGACACCTTTACGATTGACCAATTCTGGTCGCTTCTCCTTGATGGCTGTATTCAATTTGTCCAATTGTTGACAGTAAACATCCGAATTAATCGTTTGGTTCCTTGGAAGCAGCTCAAAATATACCACACCCTTCCAATCCCACCAAACAGACAGCATAACCTTCTTTTGGTGGATATCAGCCTTTGAAGTGGTTTGAGCTGGTTCACCATGCTTGGACCATGATCGTTTTCGACTAACGTTGTTGTAAACAATCCATTTTTCATCTCCAGTTATGATTCGTTTTAAAAACGGATCGAATTCATTGCGTTTAAGGTGCATATCACAAGCGTTGATTCGGTTTGTTAAATGAATTTCTTTCAATAAATATGGTACCCATATGAAAATTGACGCCAAACAAGCAAATGTAAACAAAATTTCGCGCACTTTTTTTCTAAAGCAAGCTAAAAGTAACAGCTGATAACTGACAGAAAAAAGAATGCAATAACAGAGTCACAAGCCGTTGAAAAAATTTGTCAACGCCGACTATATTACTACTATATTACCGACAATTACTTTTTGGGCAACCCAATATATCAGTTTATGAACCGATTTAAACCATACTTAGCACAGTTGTTGGACATCATAACAAAACACCTCGTGCAAAATTTCAGCCAAATCGATTAAGAATTATGCCCTCCAGTGGCTTAGGAATTCAAGATGCAAAATCGGTTTATATGGCAGCTATATTTTATCATGGACCCATATAGTCCGTTTACAATCCCAACCGACCTACAAAATTTCAAGAGGTTAGCCTTACTCCTTCGAAAGTTATCGTGCTTTCGACAGACAGACGTACGGACGAACATGGCTAGATCGATTTAAAATGTCATGACGATCAAGAATATATATACTTAATGGGGTCTTAGACGAATATTTCGAGGAGTTACAAACAGAATGATGAAATAAGTATATCCGCATCCTATGGTGGAAGGTATAACAAGCTTCTAAGAGCCGTAGAAGGCTCATCTGAAGCTCGGTTTGTATGGGAGCTATATCAGGTTATAGATCGATTTGAACCATACCTACCACGGTGTTTGAAGTTAGAACAATACATTTTATGGAAAAGTTTCAGCCAAATTAGAAAAAAGTTGCGGCTTTTAGGGGCTCAAGAAGTCAAGCCGAAAAGTTTAAACTTTACGCGTTCGACTAATTTCGTGATTTCGACAGATGGAGGGACGGACGGACTGGCGAAATTTTAAGCTTAGTTTACTTTACTTTAATTGGCTACGACAGAATATTTGTTCCACAAGCCGAACGTAGAATAGCTTTCCAAGCGCCTCGATCTTCTGCGCTCATTCTAAAATTTCGGACACCAAGTTTCGAGGTGTCTCCCACAACTTTATCTTCCCATCGGGCTCTTGGTCTTCCCGGTTTGCGTGTACCACCGTGGTTGCCTTCAAAAGACTTCTTTGTTGGAGCTTCTTCATCCATTCTGACAACATGACCTAGCCAGCGCAGCGGTTGTATTTTGATGCGTTAACTATGCTATCGTCTTCATACAGCCCGTGGTTCATACGTCGCCTATATTCTCCATTAACGCAAACTGGTCCATATATTTTACGAAGAATCTTTCTCTCAAATACTCCAAGCACTGCCTCATCTGCTTTCACAAGTACCCATGCTTCAGAACCATATAACAGCACGGGTAGTATCAATGCCTTGTATAGTGTAGTCTTCGTCCGTCGATAGGTGGCCTTGTTCCTAAACTGCTTACTTAGTCCAAAGTAGCATCTGTTTGCCAGTATTATTCTTCGCTTAATCTCAAAACGGCGAAATTCTAAGCGGCAATCTTTATTGTTTTACTTTACTCTAATAATTGCGGCTAATAAAGTTTTTCAACTTGACTTCTTGATCCCCTAGATCAAGAAGTCAAGTTGAAAAACTTTATTTTTACCCGTTCGCTCGCTATCGCGATTTCGGCAGACGGGGGGACTAGATGTTTAGATGGACTCAGAACGTCGAGACGATCAAGAATATACATATGTACATACTTTATGGGGTCTCAAATCAATATTTCAAGGTGTTACACGCTGAATTGTTAAAATAGTATACCCCACATCCTATAAAAATAAAACATAATTTTATTTTTCGATTTTTTCACCGTTTTCCCAGTGTATAACTGCAAAGCAATGAATGATAACTTCCTCTTTAAGTGGGCGAGCCAGAACAAAAATCACTGTAGAAACAGAAACAAACAAATAATAATAACGCAAAATAATGATAGAGTAAAGAAAAACACAAAGTTGGTTATAACAAAAAGAAAACAACAGATTTTTCTCATGCCTTAATGGCTAAAACAGAAAGAAAAGAGCAAGCCAGAACATTTGAATGGCTGCCATGAAAATAAGCTAAACAGCAAATTACAAATTGGGAGAAAGGAAGAAAGTTTTTGGCTTGGTATTAAGTCATTGGTTTTACTTGAAACATATCAAGGACATGCTCTGTAATTGCTGGGAGTGAAGGTTAAGGGTTATTACACAAGTGTTAGGCCAGGAAATTATAGCATTTTAAAATGAAATACATATACAATGTACAGGGTGGCTGATGAATATTGCTACAATGATGAATATTGCTACATTTTTTTTTCGGTGTATGGAATACATTTTTCTTTTATTCATGTTAAATTAAATTATTAAATTAATTATTAAATTATTATTAATTAAATTAATTAATTAATTAATTAAATTAATTATTAAATTATTATTATTAAATAGAAAAAAAGTTATTACATTTTTTTTTGGTAGCGGCTTTCATCAGCCACCCTGTATGTATATAATTTTATTTTAATGTGACAAAGGACCTTGGAGTCCAGGGAGCTTTAGAGCAAAAAACCTGCACTAAGCCTTGCTGTCCTTCGTCTATGTCATTTGCCAACAATATAACAAAAAAGCAAAATACTTTGGGTTTTTATGTCGCTTAGGTCTAGACAACATTTAAGATTATAAATGAAAACCTCTTACCCATACTTTGTTGTTTTGCTTTGGCCCTTTTGTAATTGTTTTAGGCCTTATACTCAAATGAAAACATCAGGTGTTTTTATTGGCATTTTATATTTTGGACAATTTATGCGCCTGTATGTTTGCGAAATTTTTAAGAGTTGTTTGTTATAAGGATTAAACTGGAAACCAAAATTTTTAAAGTTACCAAATGCCAATAATAAAGTTTTAATTATAACAAGTAAAAAGGCGTTAAGTTCGGCCGGGTCGAATCATATATACCCTCCACCATGGATCGAATTTGTAACGTTCTTTGAATGACTTTTTCAAATAGAAAAACACCACCTGCAAAATTTCAGGCAAATCGATTTAGACCATACCTGGAACAGTCATATCAAAGCGTCATATGCAAAATTGCAACCATATCGGATAAGAATTGCGCCCTCTAGAAGCTCAAGAAGTCTAATCGGGAGATCGGTTTATATGGCGGCTATATCAAGGAGTACAATAAGATTACGAGAGCGGCAAAACGTACCTCCTGGTAACTTTTCTGCGAATAGGTCGATAGCGTAAGGACACCGGCAAGATAAAAAAAATTTCTCTCAAATTTGAAACTTTAGTAGACGACATGGGAGTGAGAGCGGGTACTACGGGGGACATGATCAGGCTTTTGATAAAAACCCATTTTCCGCAGCATGCCTGTGTCAAGGGAATGTCGGTGGAGACTGCCCTGCACTAGGGGGCTTTTAACAATGTGCGGAACGACACACTGGTGGCCACCGGAGCGCAGAGGTTAGCATGTCCGCCTATGACGCTGAACGCCTGGGTTCGAATCTTGGCGAGAATAGAAATAATTTTCAACGGTGGTTTTCCCCTCCTAATGCTGGCAACATTTGTGAGGTACCATGCCATGTAAAACTTATCTCCAAAGAGGTGTCGCACTGCGCCACACACCGTTCGGACTCGGCTATACCATTGAGCTTAAAACTTGAATCGGACTGCACTCATTGATATGTGAGAAGTTTGCCCCTGTTCCTTACTGGAATGTTCATTGGCAAAATTTGCATTTTGCGGACCGACAAACTAATCCAATCGTTAGACCAGTACCGGGTGGACCCGGTTCTTAGAGACATATGCTAAGGAACAGGTGGATAAATTGGCATAAATATAAGAGAGAAAGGTTCATATGGCACGCCACAGGGGGGGCATTTTATCGCCAATCCTGAAGTTGACCACCATAAATGACCTATTACGGATGCTGATTGAGGAAGAGGTGGAGGCTACGCAGACCATGTTAAAATAAAGGGTGATTTTTTTGAGGTTAGGATTTTCATGCATTAGTATTTGACAGATCACGTGGGATTTCAGACATGGTGTCAAAGAGAAAGATGCTCAGTATGCTTTGACATTTCATCATGAATAGACTTACTAACGAGCAACGCTTGCAAATCATTGAATTTTATTACCAAAATCAGTGTTCGGTTCGAAATGTGTTCATTCACCGTAACGTTGCGTCCAACAGCATCTTTGAAAAAATACGGTCCAATGATTCCACCAGCGTACAAACCACACCAAACAGTGCATTTTTCGGGATGCATGGGCAGTTCTTGAACGGCTTCTGGTTGCTCTTCACTCCAAATGCGGCAATTTTGCTTATTTACGTAGCCATTCAACCAGAAATGAGCCTCATCGCTGAACAAAATTTGTCAAAATTTGAACACATTTCGAACCGAACACTGATTTTGGTAATAAAATTCAATGATTTGCAAGCGTTGCTCGTTAGTAAGTCTATTCATGATGAAATGTCAAAGCATACTGAGCATCTTTCTCTTTGACACCATGTCTGAAATCCCACGTGATCTGTCAAATACTAATGCATGAAAATCCTAACCTCAAAAAATCACCCTTTACTTGTAAGGTGTAAGGATCTGAACGAGCTATGCAGAGGGGCGGAAGGGGTCTTGCATATGGCATGTGACTGGGTAAGGCCCAAAGGTCTCAATATTAACCCAGAGAAGACTGAAATATGCCTGTTCACGAGAAAGACGAAGGTGGGCCAATTTAACGCACCACGTTTTCTCAATAAGACGGTTTCGATATCTGACAAGTCGAATACTGAGGTATGATCTTGGACAGGAAACTAAATTGGAAGTGCCACATTCAGGAGCGTACTGAGAAGGCTCACAGATGTGGGGTTCTATGTAGACTCGAAATTAGGCCCGAAACGGGGATAGTCTACTGGCTCTACAAGAGCGTGATTAGACAAATACTTACTTACGCCTCAGTAGTTTGGTGAACTGCTATGGAGAAAAAGTGCAACATAAGGATCACACAAGAGGTTCAGAGAACATGTTGTCTTGGCACAGGCGGAGCGATGAGGATCACGCCCACATGTGCATTAGAAACTATTCTAGATATCCGACCCATTGACATACAGATTACGTGTGAGGCTTAAGGCCAGGGGAGAATGATTTGAAGATGGGAGCAGCTCATACCATCACGATAGAAAACCTGGAAGGAAGGGAAGAGGTTGCCAATCGGATACCTGAGATAAACCTTGAAGTCGGGTGCGAGGCACTGTTGCATTCGGCACAGTCTTGGATTGACGGAACCCTAGTATTGCCATCTGGAAGATCATGTTACACGGATGGATCAAAGCTAGAGGACAGAGCGGGACTATATTGAGAACCCAGGGACTGAGATTTGTTTTAGACTATTCGGGCGATCACGGAATGTGTGATATGATGTGGGGTTAACTCGAGGATGTCGAGTGTTAACATCTTAAATGAATGAAAATTGGCCATCAGGGTAATAACACCCTGGACGGTAAGGTCACGAACAGCCTTGGAGTGTATGAAAGAGTTAAACGGCTTCTCTGAGGATGGCACGATCCGCATCGTTTGGGTGCCGGGCCATAGCGGAGTAATTAGGAATGAGAAAACAGACGATTTGGCAGTGAAGGCCAGAGAACTGCCGTCAATAAATTTGGTTAACCCGAAGCCTTTCGGGTGGACGCAGTCCGAGTTAAGGGCGTGGGCGACGAATGCGCATGCAACATTGTGAAACAGTGAAACGGTCGGCAGGCCAACGAAAATATAGGGTTATGGGGTGATCCAGATCGTGAGAAAATGTGTTACAAACGGAATTATGAAATTAGAATACCGCCCATACTATGGTGAAGGGTATAAAAAGTCAATAGGAAGAGAGTGAGGATTATTATTTTGTATATACAAGCAAAAACTAGAAAAATAAGTATATCCGATGAGAATTTAACTCTACAGTTTCTCAAGAAGTCAAATCGGGTGATTATTTTATATGGAAGGTGCATTGGGTTATATGTACCCAGCAGTTCAAACGTCTATCATGACATTTTCTTCAAAAACTTCATAAAGACAATTTGATTTTTGTCAGCGATATGGCATATCTGCTGACGTTTCTTACAGATTGTCTGTTTATGTTGTCGATGAATTCACGTCAAGTTCACGATGAAGTCGGCGCAGGTTTTTTATTGAGAAATTTAAAGTTTTATTTATTTTTTTCTTCGAACACCTCTAAAGGACATCGTAACAGATCTGTCGCTTGAATTGTCATGGGACACAATGACATGTTCGTTAGCAATGTCGCTTAAAATGTCATCAACGATTTATGTGGGCTGTCAGCTATAAGTCTTCAACGATTTAACATGGTCATGCACCCGTCTTTTAAGACGTCTTGACGGTATGGCCTGCTGGGTATACAGCCTCTTAGGTTCAATACCGTCTCAAAGATCTAATACAACTTCATTGATAAATAATGGCCCATAGGCCAACAAATGGTTTAGGCTGTCCTACAAACCAAAGCCCCGATTTTTCTTCCTAAGTCCCTAAATTCTTCAATACTTTGTTTTTCATTTTCAAAAGAAAATTTTCTCTATATTCCAAAAAAAAATTTAAATTTTCAATAATTTTTTGTTATAATTATTAAATTTTCCAACACTTTTTTGCTCTCTCTCTCTCATTGCAGGCCAGCGTAGATGATAATGATTCAATTGGAAAGAATAGCCTCTACCATGAACCCTTCAATGTAAATATGTACACCAGTGGTGTAAATGGCTATGCAGCGGTTAATGATTTGCAGTGTAACATGACGCCAGACTATACAGGTAAGTCAAAACCACGACAAACATTAACAGCAACCACCACAACCTTCAGAACATTAAAGAAAGCTAGGGCAATGAAGAATGAGGAATTGCTTCCTCTTATTTCATGCAAACCTTTTGACCCTCACCCACTTAAAACCACCATAAATTATGGCCTTAAAAAAAAGCGAACTCTCAAGAAACCATAGAAAACATCTTATAACGCCTATAAAGCCATAAAGACTGGTCGCCAGGCAGGAAAAAGGAAAATATGATTTCTTCGTTTTTTTGTTCGGTGTGGTATGGTGTGGGCAAGGGCAATAGTCGGCAGCATGCTGACCCACCACATAGCCGTTAAGTGATGACTTGACGAATTTTTTTTTTCTAAGGCCATAACAAAATTACATTAGAAAACCTTAAAAAACAAATCAGCAGCTACAGCAATATTAACAACACCATTTTAATGGCTTGTGTTTTTTTTTTTCCTCCCTCACTCTCTGCTCCCAATCTTCTTATTTTCCTTTTTCGGTTTGTCTTTATTTTTTTTTGCCCTATTTTTGGTCAGATGTTCCTGAAGGCGGTTATGCTGTACCCCACATGCAGGACTATATGCCCTCGAAAATGTCCAATTCCACGCCGGGTGGCTATGTGAATGTGCGACGCACCCCACCGCCACCGCTAAGCAGCATATTCCCCAGACCGCCACAGGTACCACCACCGCCAATGGAAAAATATTATGCCACCACGGCGATATTTAAGCCCATCAAGGGTCACAGCGGCAGCAACACCATGAGCAGTAAGGCCAGCAGTAATCTGAGTAATGAGCATAATTACGATGACAACATGGGCACCATGAATTCACAGTCGACAGCGCCCATGATCAATCCATACAACACGGCGACGGTGGGAGCGGGTGGAGTAGTTGGTGGTGGGGGTGGTGGTGGTGGTGGAGGCATGAATAATGCCAATAACAGCGATAGCATGCAATTCCAAAGGGCCAGAACCTATAATTTCCGCAGCTATCCAGACAACCTTTAGTTTGAGACCCAACAGAAGGCGACGATGCTGGCCAATGGTGGTGGCATCGCCGCTGCGGCAACAGCATCCGCGTCAGCAGCAGCAGCAACAACATCATCATCTATAAATAATAACAATAACATTAACAATAGAAAAACTCAAGTAGTTGGTAGTAGCATTAATAATAAGAACAATCATTGTAGCAGCGGCAACAAATTATTAGCATCGGCAACAGCGTCAAATATCGCCTCTAGCAGTAATCCCTCAAAGAATTTAAAATCACAACAACAATCGCATAATCCCACCCATCACCATCATCATCAGCAGCAGCAGCAGCAAAAACAAAAAAGACTCTCAATTTTGAGCACCACCATGCCGAAGCAGATAAATCATCACATGCCACAGTTATACCAGGATAACGAGGCATTCTATCATCATCAACAACAACAGCAACAACACTCGACGCCACGCTCTTCAGCTGTGGTGGCACCCCACTTCAGCTACACTCTGCAGAATAGCAAAACTTCATCTCTAGCCCCGAGGCCTCAACCCACATCACAAGCTTTTTATCACAACTCTCTGAAGACAAGTGATTTGAAAGTTCTAAAGCTTTCGCTAACCAACAAAGACTGTGATCCCGAAGATGACAGCGATGATATACTCTCCGATGATCGCGGCGATGAGGATGGTGATTATTATATGCCTTCGTCTCTGGAAATATTGGGCATACAAAAGGCATTGGAAAACATTGAGGCTGCCGAACAGAAAACTGCAGCTAATGATAGCGATGACTTGGATGAGGGCGCTGTTAGCAGTGAGAAAAATTCAGAATCGTCTAATGATTTAGAAGTTACAAAAAATGCTGCAAATAATTTATTTAAACTACAACAACAACAACCCGAACAAGAAGATGAACAAACAACAAATAGGCTGTGGTATCATTGATGAAACCAATGGATTTGAGGTAAGTATAAAATTCTGTAATAATAAGAAACAAGTAAAAGCGTGCTAAGTTCGGCCGGGCCGAATCTTATATACCCTCCACCATGGATCGCATTTGTCGAGTTCTTTTCCCGGCATCTCTTCTTAGGCAAAAACGGATATAAGAAAAATTGCTCTGCTATTAAAACGATATCAAGATATGGTCCGGTTCGGACCACAATTAAATTATATGTTGGAGACCTGTGTAAAATTTCAGCCAATTCGTATAAGAATTGCGCCCATTGGGGCTCACGAAGTAAAGTAGAGAGAACGATTTATATGGGATCTGTATCGGGCTATAGACCGATTCAGACCATAATAAACACGTTTGTTGATGGTCATGAGAGGATCCATCGTACAAAATTTCAGGCATATCGGATAATAATTGCGACCTCTAGGGGTCAAGAAGTCAAGATCCCAGATCGGTTTATATGGCAGCTATATCAGGTTATGAACCGATTTGAACCTTATTTGACACAGTTGTTTAAAGTAAAAATAAAATACGTCATGCAAAATTTCAGCCAAATCGGATAGGAATTGCGCCCTCTAGAAGCTCAAGAAATCAAATCCCCAGATCTGTTTATATGACAGCTATATCAGGTTATGGACCGATTTGAACCATACTTGGCACAGTTGTTGGATATCATAACGAAATACTTCGTGCAAAAATTCATTCATATCGGATAATAATTGTGCCCTCTAGAGGGTCAAGAAGTCAAGACCCAAGATCGGTTTATATGGTAGCTATATCAGGTTATAGACCGATTTGAACCATACTTGGCACAGTTGTTGCGTATCATAACAAAACACGTCGTGCAAAATTTCATTCCAATCGGATAAGAATTGCGCACGCTAGAGGCTCAAGAAGTCAAGACCCAAGATCGGTTTATATGGTAGCTATATCAGGTTATGGACCGATTTGAACCATACTTGGCACTGTTGTTGGATATAATAAGAAAACACGTTGTGCAAAATTTCATTTCAATCGGATAAGAATTGCGCACTCTAGAGGCTCAAGAAGTCAAGACCCAAGATCGGTTTATATGGCAGCTATATCAGGTTATGGACCGATTTGACCCATACTTGGCACAGTTGTTTGATGTCATAGCAAAACACGTCATGCAAAATTTCATTCCAATCGGATAAGAATTGCGCACTCTAGAGGCTCAAGAAGTCAAGACCCAAGATCGGTTTATATGGCAGCTATATCAAAACATGGCCCGATATGGCCCATTTACAATACCAACCGACCTACACTAATGAGAAGTATTTGTGCAAAATTTCAAGCGGCTAGCTTTACTCCTTCGGAAGTTAGCGTGCTTTCGACAGACAGACGGACGGACGGACGGACGGACGGACAGACGGACGGACATGGCTAGATCGACATAAAATGTCACGACGATCAAGAATATATATACTTTATGGGGTCTCAGACGAATATTTCGAGTAGTTACAAACAGAATGACGAAATTAGTATACCCCCCATCTTATGGTGGAGGGTATAAAAAATGAATATACCCCTATCCTTTGCTGGTGGGTATAGCAAGTAAAAACTTTCGGGCGGCCTGAATCTGGGGAACCCCCCCACCATGGATTCTGCTAAAAAAGTATACAAACTAAATTTAGTTGTAGGGCATAAATTTACTCTACGTCCCGAATTTCCACCAAAGCAGGCTAAAATCAAAGCTTTTAGGAGCCGAACAAGGAACTTGCCACAGTTGTTGGAAGTCAGCAGAACACAACGTGCAAAATTTTAGCCACACATCGGCTCAAATTGCACCTTCCTGGGACTCCAGACCTGAAATCGGGGGATTGGTTTATATGGTAGCTTTATCAGGTTATAGAACATTTTGTACCGTACTTGGCACAGTTGTTGGAAGTCGTTACGGAACACTACATGAAAAATTTCAGCTAAATCGGAAAAGCTTACGGCTTTTAGGGGCTCACTAAGTCAAATCGGAAATCGGTTTATATTGAAGCTAGATCAATTTAAACCGTTCTTGACATGGTTGTTGAAAGTTGTAATAGAACACCTCGTGCAAAATGTCAGCCTAATCGGGAAACAATTGCTGCTTGTAAAGGCTTAAGAAGTCAAGTCGAAGGACCATTTTAAAGGGTGATTTTTTAAGAGCTATAGGAAAATTAAAAAAAAAATCCCATAAAATTCCGAAAAATGCAAGAAATCTATATTTGAATCGATTGCAGGGATGGAAAAGTCAGTACTTTAGTACTTTTTCCACCCAAGAGTACCGTGGTACCACCATCACCGATTTGATGCACTTAAAATTTTTTTAAGTATTTGGATGTTTTTGAGCTTTTTTATACCCACCACCGAAGGATGGGGGTGTATTCATTTTGTCATTCCGTTTGCAATATATCGAAATATACATTTCCGACCCTAAAAATTATTTATATTCTTGATCAGCGTAAAAATCTAAGACGATGTAGCCATGTCCGTCCGTCTGTCCTTCTGTCTGTTGAAATCACGCTACAGTCTTTAAAAATAGAGATATTGAGGTGAAACTTTGCACAGATTCTTTTTTTGTCCATAAGCAGGTTAAGTCCGAAGATGGGCTATATCGGACTATATTTTGATATAGCCCCCATAAAGACCGATCCGCCGATTTCGGGTCTTAGACTCATAACACTCACATTTATTATCCGATTTTGCCGAAATTTGGGACAGTGTGTTGTGTTAGGCCCTTCGACATCCTTCTTAAAATTAGTTCAGATCGGTCTAGATTTGGATATAGCTGTCATATAGATCGATCCTCCGATTTAAGGTCTTAGGCCCATAAAAGCCACATTTATTATACGATTTTGCTAAAATTTGGAACAGTGAGTTGTGTTAGGCCAATCGACATCTTTCTTCAATTTGTCCCAGATCGTTCTAGGTTTGGGTATAGCCGCAGTATAGACCGATCTCTCGATTTAAGGTTTTATACCCATAAAAGGCGCATTTATTATCCGATTTCGCCAAAATTTGAGACAGTGAGTTTTGTTAGGCCCTTTGATATACTACTTCAATTTGGACCAGATCGGTCCAGGTTTGGATATAGCTGCCATATAGACCGATCCTCCGATTTAGGGTCTTAGGCCCATAAAAGCCAAATTTATAATCCGATTTTGCTGAAATTTGGGACAATGAGTTATGTTAGGCTCCTCGACATACTTCGTCAATTTTGCCCAGATCGGTCCAGATTTGAATATAGCTATCATATAGACCGATACGCCGATTTAGGGTCTTAAGCCCATAAAAGCCACATTTGTTATACGATTTTGCTAAAATTTGGGACAGTAAGTTGTGTTAGGCCACTCGAATTCTCTCTTTAATTTGGCCCAGATCGGTCCAGGTTTGGATATGGCTGTCATATAGACCGATCTCTCGATTTAAGGTTTTGGGCCCATAAAAGGCGCATTTATTGTCCGATGTCGTCGAAATTTGGGACAGTGAGTTGTGCTAGGCTCTTTAACATTTTTCTGAAACTTACCACAAGTCGGTACAGATTTGGACATAGCTGCTAAATAGACCGATATCTCGATTTAAAGACTGGGTCCCATAAAAGGCGCATTTAGAATCCGATTTCACTGAAATTTGACACAGTGACTTGTGTAAGGCTTTTCGACATTCGTGTCGTATATTGTTCAGAGCGATTTATTTTTGGATACAGCTACTAAAAATATCAATTTTTTGTTATACTCAATTGAGGAATGATTGATATCTATTAGTATTTGTTCCAAATCGGAATATATTTCGATATAGCTGCTATGGGTCATGAAGTATGCATGTTTTACCGGATTTTGACGAAAGGTGGGTTACCGGATTTTTGAGATGGTGGGTATCCAAAGTTCGGCCCGGCCGCGTTTGTACTTGTTTTTCTTTTCTCCTGATGCCTCTCCATCTCTGAGAGCTTTGCTACTGACGATAGATTTGATCTATATAACACAATTTTGGTTCCAATAGGAATCATGCAACACTCCTGATCGTATTATGGATATCTTAGTACTATACTCTTGGTCGTATCATGGATACCTTAGCGTGCGGTTTTGAAAAGATAGCCGGTCTCGTAGAATTTATATTTTTCAAACTTGAAATCAATGTTATGAGGTGTTGCAGACAGAAAGATGTTAACAGAAAACTTTTAATCCACAAGTGGAAAGGGATCAAGGAAAGGGATTTTCGGACCCAGAATCTGCTTTACATTTTGTATTAATTTTAAAACTTAGTGTTTTCAAATGACTTTCTCTATTTCCTAGTCCGCATCTGGGATCGGCTCTGTATATTACCATATTATATTCCATTTCATAAGTTTTCTTCATTTTGCAACTTTGACCTTAATGCCATTTTTTTTGTATGGCAAATTGTTAACAAATTTCTTCCTTATTATTTCTCTTTCCAGCGCTTAAACTCTGAATATGAACAAAAAGTAACAACAAGAACTACACAAACAATAACCGAAATCCTGCCTGAGTTACAAGGACTGGCCACAAAATGTTAGCCTTAAATTGGCAATGAAATCAGCCAACAAAGAAAAAAAAGGTAAATAAGGCTTTGTGCAACACAACTTCAGGTGGACTGACTAATAATGGCTAAAAAATAAAAAAAAAAAAATATATACAAACCCATAAACATACAAAAGGAAAATTTTTGACGGTAATGATGGAGAGAAACGAACAAACTCTCACTAAGAAAAATAATAATAAAAAAGCAAAACATAAGCCCACATAATATTATTATAAAAAAAAAACTCAAACCCCCAAACAACTAGAACACCGTATGCTTTACCTTAACGAAAAGAAAAACCGAAACGAAGGAAAACTACACAAACTTCATGAAAATTTGGTGAAGCAAAAACAAACAAATAAACTAAACAAGCAACCAACAAAACAAAAGAAGATGGAAAGTATAGACTTGGGTCTAAACTTTTGTCAAGACTTCCAACACAAGCCGATATACGAACCAGCCATACACTCTACCCTACACACCACAAAACTTAAACTTACACTGAGAGAAAACAAATTTTTGGTTTTTTTTATACGAAATCTATAAGAGGACTTTTAGGATTTTTCTTTTGGTTCAAATTTTTGTATTATTCATAGTAGAGTAGTTTTGAAGAAAAAGCACCTTTAATTTTATATAGCCAAGGTAAAGAAAAGGAAAAAAGGAAATCATAACAACTATACACCAACTCACTACATACAATACATATGTACTCGTACATCACTCTACACACACACACCAAACTTACTTGATGATGAGATAGTAGGAAAAAAACAAGAACACAACAACTTAAAATGAAATTTTTGCCAACGAAACAAACAAAACAAATTATTAAAGTTTTAAACTTAAAAGAAGAAAAAAAAGAACATATTTATTAAAAAAATAACAAACAAAAAAAAAAAATCTAGCAAAAACCAGCTAAGAAGCACATAAAGTTTTTTTGTAAATATTTCAAATTGATAAGGAAATTTGAGAAAAAATATTAAATAAAATATATTTCAAAGAAAAATGGTAGTAAGACTATTAAAACAGCAAGCCGATCAATAGGTGAACTCATTTAAATTCGTAATGAAATCCAGTAAGGACTATTTTAAGTAACACAACGTACACATACAACAACAACTTATATAGCCATTCTTAAGCAACCAAGTATTGAACACAAAAAAAAAGTAAACAAAGTGACACAAAAAAAAGAAAACACTTAAACAATTAATTAGCTGAATTTTTTAATGAAATCGTAAAGAAAATTAAATTAAAAAAAAAAAAAAAATAATTATCGAAAAAATTGAAAATAATTACATATAGCAAAAGCAATTAAAATCTATTTGTTTTTTTAATATAGATTTATCGAAATACATTAACGAATTTATATCAAAAATCAAAGTTTATTTTTCAAAGTAAAACTTTTTTTCTACTGTGATGTTTTCTCTTCAAAGTAACATATTTTTGTGTCCTTATTTCAGTTATGCAGAATTTTAAAAAGACTTTGGGCTTAATTCTACTCCAAGTCGATAAAAAAAGGATCGGTCTTTATGGGGGTTCATGGTGTTCCTCAATAAAGGCCGACTCTTTGACAAGTATGACCTACAAGTACCAGAAAAACTATGATCTATGTGATCCAACTTCAGCTATCAGTTATGAAGCGCTTGTATAAATGACTATTCCATATTTAAATGAAATCGGAATATAAAACAAATCGTTTGTGTTTTAAAATCAGAAGAACTCCTCAGCTGTGTACCTCAATAAGCTTGGAGCATAAGAAGAGTGAGAAATACAAATCGATCTGTATGATTCTCCCCTTTCTGACCTTAGCCTAAATGCTGGCAAAATATCGATGGCACTATCGAAACTATCGATATTTTATTTTTTGTCTGAATATCGATTGATATTTTTACTATCGGTTTTATCGAGAAAGCTTAGTTTTTTGAAAAATGTAATAAAAATAAGCAATCCGACACTGAGTGTATCCTATAAGGTACATTTCGCCTATAGAGGGCGACTGACTTCATAAATTTGGTTTTATTCGGTATATGCATTGATTTTGGATCTACATAAATCGATCTCCTACTTTTACCTTCTCATTTACATTCTCATCGATTGAAATAAAAGTGATGGGAAATTAATGGTAGTATCGATATTTACTATCGAATGTTGGGATTTATTATCGAATGTTGGGATTTATTATCGAATGTTGGGATTTATTATCGAATGTTGCGAAAGTATCGAATGTTGCGAAAGTATCGAATGTTGCGATATATTATCGAATGTTGCGATTATCGATAGTTTGCCAGCTCTGCTTAGCATAGGAAGTACTCTGCTTATTTTCCAGACTTCTAGAACTTTACAACTGCCCAGTGACAGGTTAAGGACGTTGGTTGTAAAATCGACTACCGAAACATGCAGGGTATTCAGCATTCACGTAGACATTCCGTCACGGCTCAGCAGCTTGAACGACTTAGCGCTTCTTACGACGTTCGTTATTTTATTCGCGGTAAATTTTTGTGGTTTTTCTTCACCTTAGAGTCGACGAATACGACGAACGGCTCTCCTCCTCATCCAATACCTCTTAAAATGTTCTTTAATTTAACAGTTGAATAACCTGGATCATCTTTTAAGATCAGTAACTACCAGCCCACCTCCAGATTCAGTGCTGCAAGTATTCTACCCATAAATCACGTTATGTTCTTGACCACCATATTAGTTTCAAGATTTAGTCCCCTGATTCTAGGGTCGGTTGGATCGAATCGATGAATACCACGAATATAGATTCGCGGTAAATTTTTGTGGTTTTTCTTCACCTTAGAGTTGACGAACGAACGGCTCTCCTCCTCGTCCAATAACTCTTAAGATGTTCTTTAAATTGACAGTTGAACAACCTGGAGCATCTCTTAAGATCAGTCACTGCCTGTCACGCAACATATGCCTAAAGGCCAATCATCCATTAAAGACCGCATCTTACCTTTAATACTAACCAGCCTTCCCCCAGTTTCAGTGCTGCAAGTTTTATACCCTTAAATCACGTTATGTTCTTTGACCACCATATTAGTTTTAAGATCTAGTTCCCTGATTCTAGGGTCGGTAGGATCGAATCGACGAATACCACAAATAAAGATTCGCGGTAAATTTTTGTGGTTTTTCTTTACCTTAGAGTTGACGAACGGCTCTCCTCCTCGCCCAAAACCTCTTAAAATGTTCTTTAAATAGACAGTTGAATAACCTGGAGCATTTCTTAAGATCAGTCACTGCTACTCACGCAACATATCTAAGCCTAAAGGCCTATTATCTATTAAAGTTCGCAGCTTACCTTTCTGAACAAACAACCCAGCTTGAGTTTCTGTGCTGCAAGTATTCTACCCATAAATCACGTTATATTCTTTGACCACCATATTAGTTTCAAGATTTAGTTCTCTGATTCTAGGGTCGGTAGGATGGAATCGATGAATACCATGGCACCCGTCTGTGAATTCCGCTGGCAACGCAAAGAAGTTGAGCTTTACCTGGGATATTCGACTGGCAAATAAAAATCTAGCGAATACTACCTCGACATGTTAAAATCGAATAATACCTCGAAACTTCAATTTAGTAACACGAACACCTTAACGTGTTGGTTGTTGCTCGATGAAGGAATCCATCGGGAGCTTGCCGATAAAGGAATCCATCGGGTCAATTCGGTACATACAACTGGCTGTCATTGCAGCGAGATTATAGTGCTCACAAGCCGCGATTGGTGGATCGATCATTTGAATGGGCTTTTTGCAAGTTCCCCTGCCTGCACTGGGAAATGGGGCATCACCTGACTTTCATAAAGCGAGTGACTGCTGGATAATGATGCCTAGGAAATCCATTTCGGCACAAATACACCCTACAGGTACGGGATGACTTTGAGCACCACACCGGCTGGAATTTTGAGTTCCAAACTGTATGGTGTTCTTCGTTATCACAGAAGCTTAGCTGGGAGATACCGGGCCCGTCCGCAAAATGCGAATAGTGAAATACTCCATACGGAGTAGCTGGAATTACAGCCGCTGATAATCAGTGGTATCGAGTGGAGAGCCTCAGTGAGAGACCGGGAGACACTGGTTCTTGCTTAAATACTGAGCGCTTTTAATGCTCGATTCGACAAGGGGAGATGTTGGCGCATTTGAATAACCATAAGTTACCGCGGGAATCGGTCATATAGACGGAAAAGGACAAACTCATACTAAACTGCGGTAACACTCCTTCGGCAACACTGCAATGTACAGTCTAGCATTGTCATGAAGAAAGATCGCCTTGCCCTTCTGTAGGGAATATATAATGTATCTGGGCTATATAAAGGGCCTGCTCAAACTCTGTGGCCTTCCTAGTCTCATTAGACGAAGAAGTTTCAACTGGCAATAGGAATATGGCATATGCTGCTGGGACTTCATTTCGGTTGAAAAAGAATCTTCTACTCAAACTGCTGAAAAACTCTTGGGGCAATTTTTGCAATATACGTCCTGGCGTTATCTTGAAGAAGAACCCTTGCCTCTTCTGTAGGTTTTAGGTAATGTTTCTGAGCTATATAAAGGTCCTCCTCGAGTTCTTACATTTTTCTGGTCTCAACAAACGCTAATGATTGTCTTCTTCGGGAGCAAATCTTATTTGATCCTTGGCTTTAGTATCTCTCCAGAGGTCACATGATTTCCCCTTAGACTTACAAGCATCACTTTTCTATACCAGTTACTATAATAATTTAAGCTTACGGCCAAGAGTACCACGGTGTCTAACATAATATTACTAAGCGCCAATCACCATTTGGTTTTGGTTTTATCCATCGGTTCATGTAGCATATATGAATAAAATGTTCAAGCACACCAAATCTGATGGGTAGGCACCTCAAAAAAATTCAAAAATATGGTCCCAATTATACCGAAAAAGCCCCAAATTTGGAAATTTGGCTAAAAGGCGTTAGCAAAAGGAAAATGTCCCCAAAATAAAAATAATTTGCGTTTTTGGTGACATCATCCACATTTAATGTTTTAGGTCATTTTTAATGTTTATTGAAAAAAAGCTCCCCAAACCTTATATTCGTTTACATTTTTGGGGATATTCTCTAACTTCTTGGGATCATTTTTCATTTCAAAATAATGTCCATAAAATCTATATTCAGTGACCTCGGTTATAATGACTTTTCGGATATATTAGCTAAAATATCGATCCCATCTTTCGTTATTTTATTATTCTACTCTATTATTTACAAGCCTCAAATTTAGTTTAAATCATGTAAATTTGGCTGCAAGACATTAGCAATTTAAAGGAAAATGTCCCCAAAAATTATATTAATTTGTATTTTTGGTGAAATTTTCCACTTTTAATGCTTGAGGTCATTTTACATATTCATTAAAAAAAGTCCCTAAAATTTTCACATATTTACAAATTTTGGGGACATTCTTCACTTTTCAAAACTTGGGGTCATTTTACATTTCAATAAAAAAAATGTCCCCATAATATGTATACAGTGAAATCGTTTCTAACAACTTTTTGTATATTTTAGCGAAAATATTGATTATAGTCTTCTTTATTTTACAATTCTATGGAACCTACTTGCCCAAAGTCTTAAAAATTCTGCAAAAAAAAATTTTTCATTTGATTTCATAACTTTGAAACTTTATTCCCATATTTTTTCACAATTTTCTTACCATTTATCACCGCCATGCTATATAACAATGTATCCATCCTCCACCACTACCATAAAAAGTCTATACTACCCTTTTTCTTATAACTCCCTAACCATGGGTCCTTTGTTGACACCTTCAACTGTGCTCCTGTAAATTTTCTGTGTAAAATCCTGTATAAAAAAAGAATCATCAAGAATAAAAAACTTTTTAATTTGTTTTGTGTAAGAAAGTTAAATAAATAAAACTAAAACTAAATCAATCACCCTGTAAAAATTCTTAAAAACAGAATCTGTGTAAGAACTTAACGAAAAGAGCGTTGGAAATTTTGTGAGAGAAAAAGAGTCACATTTCGAAGAATAGGAAAAGACCAAACAGTAATGAGGCGAAATAGAAAAGAACAGCAGAAATATGAGAGAAATTTTGAATTTTCAATAATTGGGTAACTGCTTTTTGAGGCGGTTAAATTTAGAGCACAATACCATAGCTCAGAGGTTAGCATGTCCATCTACGCGTTTAACGTCTGCGCTCAAATCCCGATGAGAGCATCAGCAAAAATGTTCACTTATTACCATACTCAATAGTCTATGGGTATGTAGGGCTCCATAATCACTTTGATAAAGGTGCTGATGAAGTTACATGGCGTAACAGAAATCGCGATCCACAAACTAGTCAAAATATTTTGAATAACAACACACATTTGATCAACTTTTATAAGTTCTTTGCTATGCTATACTTTGAATGGGAAGCATTGAAAATTATCTCGAGTTGAAAATGTAGCCAGCATTATTAAGAGGATAACCACCGCTGAAAATTTTGTTGATGTTCACGCCGGGATTTCAACCCAGGCGTTCGGATCACAGGCGGACATGCTAACCTCTGCGCCACGATGGCCTCCGAATATTTCAAGTGGTTAGGCTTTCGTTAAACGATGCAAGAATAACTTTACTGCTTCCGATCTTCTTAACCTCTAAACCACTTTCATAGGGCAGAAAATGGAATACCATACACATGTGTGGGCTAAAGCTGCAAAATCATCCTTGAAGCTACTGGACCTTGTACAGAGGAGATCGATGTCGTTGGTTGGCGACAATAGAGTATCCAACTTTATAGCGTCTCTCGAACATCGTCGTAATGTGGGTTGATTGGCGCTGTTCTATAGCTACTTTCCTGGAGTGTTTTCATCTGATATTCGTCTTCTTATTTCCAATATAAGGATGTTTGTCAGAAAAACTTTTCAGAAACTCACAGCCTTTTGTAGTTGATTTGCCAGCGAACCGGACACTGCACTACAGAGAGAATTCTTATTTTGACCGAATCGTTCGTATATGAAATCGACTTCCCGCTAATCTTTTTCTCAACCTCTATGACATTCAGAGATTTAAGACAAATGTCAATACTAGTGTTTATAGGCATTTGTCTTAAATCTCTGAATGTCATAGAGGGTGGGAAAAAGATAAGAACGATTCGGCCGAAATAGGAATTTTCTCTGTAGTGTACTCTCGATTAATCGTTATTCGATTAGTCGATTATTCACGACCTATCAAATAATTGAAAATTAAATATTTGCATAAAAAAAATAATCGAATTACTTGTAAGGGTTAATCGATTAATAGTTTTGATGTTAAATCTGCATAAAAACCTGTAAGTTGTGTCGTTTGTCTGAATTTTTTAGGATTAAGCAGTATCCTAGGATCCAGGAGAAATGTCATTCGATTGGGATGAGAATATTTTGCTTTGGTTCAAAGAGGAATATCAAAGGAACCGTACCCGTTTATGAGAAATATTTGAAGGATAAAATCTCAAAAAAAATCCCGTTTTGTTTTTTTAGATATTAATCGGTTGATTGATTATTCGATTAATCGGTTATTCGATTAGTCGGTTACTCGATTAATCGGTGCATCGATTAATCGGTTAATTTATTATTCGTTTCAGTCGGTTAATCGATTGATCTGTTAATCGGTTACTAGACAACCACTTTCGGTCTTGTTCGATTAATCTTTGAACCTGAGTTTTAAAATTAATCGGATAATCAAAAAATACAAATAAATGAACAGCCTAAACACTACATCATTTTCCCCCCTCAATTCCTAAACTCCATTCGCCAAGGCTATGCACTGCATTCATAGGAGTCATCCCCTGAGTGTTAATTGATAAAATAAAATAAAATCAAGTGCAGAACGATTCAATATTTTTGAATGGCAAGTGTCCTTCTTCTTATGTGTTTTTTTCAAGATGAACTCCTAAGGTAGATCTCAGAGAAATTTAGTATGTCTTCAATATTAGTGAGGGTACAACTGCCGAAAATTAGTTTCTATTTTTAACTGTATTAGAAACCAGCTTTAGTAAAGTGATGTTGTAGTTGTTGTTGTACACTGAGGCAACAGCCCTTGCCTATAAAGAACACTACGGGTCAATCCGGTACATACAACCGGCTGCCATTGGATTGGCACTAAGGTGATGTCTACCTTCTTTCAAAAAACTTAGGAATGAGCAAAGTTAGGTTAGGTAAGAATGGCAGTCCTTTACAGACTCACTTCGACAATTTTTAAGTCCATTGTGATACCAAAGTAAGGACAGACCAATCCAAGCACGCTACCAACTCGCTTACCAGGCGCCCTGAATGAGCAAAGTCTTGGATAAATTGAAAGATCCTCGAATTTTCTACTTTTATTTTAATAAATTTGGCTTTCTCTCTCTCTCTAGCCTTTCAGCCTCCCTCAAAGAAATGAAAACTCCTTTCAATCACTTCAAATATTTCCAATGCCTTTTCATTTATAAACCATGTAACATTAATGGACCAACTAAAAAACCATAAAAATATTACAAAAAAAAAAAAAAAACATAAAACTAACAGAGTCGCCTAAATCTATTGAAAAAAAATCGAAAAAGCAAAAAAAAAATATTAAAAAAATAACAACCAATGTTTCAATCAATGATATTTTGTGATTAATTTTTTGTCTAGACTTCAATTATGTTTTGTCTTCTTTTGAAATAGTTTTTAGTGTATTACGAAAAGAAAAAATTAATGTTTTTTTTTTTTTTTTTAAATAATCAATAAAACATAAACAATATACACTTATACAATAACACAACATTTTATAATAATACAAAAAATTAACATATATGTTCCTTTTATGTTTAAACAAAATAAAAAAAAACATATAAACAATATAGTGATGGATAGAAAAGAGAAAAAACAAGTAAAAGCGTGCTAAGTTCGGCCGGGCCGAATCTTATATACCCTCCACCATGGATCACATTTGTCGAGTTCTTTTCCCGGCATCTCTTCTTAGGATATAAGAAAAGATTTGCTCTGCTATTCGAGCGATATCAAGATAGGGTCCGGTTTGGACCACAATTAAATTATATGTTGGAGACCTGTGTAAAATGTCAGCCAATTCGAATAAGAATTGCGCTCTTTGTGAGCTCAAAAAGTAAAATAGAGAGATCGATTTATATGGGAGCTGTATGGGGCAATGGACCGATTCAGACCATAATAAACTCGTATGTTAATGGTCATGAAAGAATCCGTCGTACAAAATTTCAGGCAAATCGGATAATAATTGCGATCTCTAGAGGCTCAAGAAGTCAAGATCCCATATCGGTTTATATGGCAGCTATATCAGGTTATGAACCGACTTGTACTTTATTTGACATAATTGTTGAAAGTAACAATAATAAACGTCTTGGGCTATGGACCGATTCAGACCATAAAAAACTCGTATGTTAATGGTCATGAAAGAATCCGTCGTACAAAATTTCAGCCAAATCGGATAGGAATTGCGCCCTCTAGAAGCTCAAGAAGTCAAGTCCCCAGATCTGTTTATATGACAGCTATATCAGGTTATGAACCGATTTGAACCATATTTGGTACAGTTGTTGGATATCATAAGAAAATACTATGTGCCAAAATTCATTCAAATTGGACAAGAATTGCGCCCTCTAGAGGCTCAAGAAGTCAAGACCCAAGATCGGTTTATATGACAACTATAGAAGGTTATGGACCGATTTGAACCATACTTGGCACAGTTGTTGGATATCGTAACAAAACACGTCGTGCAAAATTTCATTCCAATCGGATAAGAATTGCGCACTCTAGAGGCTCAAGAAGTCAAGACCCCAGATCGGTTTATATGGCAGCTATAGCAGGTTATGGGCCGATTTGAACCATACTTGGCACAGCTTTTGGATATAATAACGAAACACGCCGTGCAAAATTTCATTCCAATCGGATAAGAATTGCGCACTCTAGAGGCTCAAGAAGTCAAGACCCAAGATCGGTTTATATGGCAGCTATATCAGGTTATGAACCAATTTGGATTATATTTGGCACAGTTGTTGGATATCATAACAAAACACGTCGTGCAAAATTTCATCCCAATCGGATTAGAAATGCGCACTCTAGAGGCTCAAGAAGTCAAGACCCAAGATCGGTTTATATGGCAGCTATATCAAAACATGGACCGATATGGCCCATTTACAATACCAACCGACCTACACTAATAAGAAGTATTTGTGCAAAATTTCAAGCGGCTAGCTTTACTCCTTCGGAAGTTAGCGTGCTTTCGACAGACAGACGGACGGACGGACGGACGGACGGACGGACGGACGGACGGACGGACGGACGGACGGACGGACGGACTGACAGACGGACGGACATGGCTAGATCGACATAAAATTTTACGACGATCAAGAATATATATACTTTATGGGGTCTCAGACGAATATTTCGAGTAGTTACAAACAGAATGACGAAATTAGTATACCCCCCATCTTATGGTGGAGGGTATAAAAAAAACAGTTAATATCCAAAATCTTATAAAAATACACTGTACCATACCAGTGGTACAGAATTAATAGCCTGTTTTAGTTTGTTTGGAAATGCAAGAGTATAGCAATAGAAATTGAGTTTTCGTAACACATATGATATGAATAAATAGTAGCAGGTAGATGAATGAAAGTTCTGTGTTAAACTTTTTTCAAAAAGGGTCAACGATTTTTGTATAGAAGGATTTATTGATTTTCATACATTGTCTTTCAATATATATAAATTAATTATTTTTTTCTATTTTAAGCAAATAAGCTCCAGTTTACTCGACTTTTTCAATTTCCAAATTAAGCAAACAAAACCTGTGCTGGAGACTGCAACCAACAAAATCCTGTGGGAGTAAGTGTGCCAGTTCGATAGAGCTTTTAAAGTACTAGTTGGCCCGGTGTGCTTCGCTACACCCAGTAGTGTTAGCGGCCCTCTTCTGATATGTTCCACATTTGAAAATTATTTATATTTGTATTCAACTCTCAAATAACTTTCATTAGAATCTTATATTGTCCATTAGTGGTGTGGCGTTTCCCCTTTCGTTTGAGTCATATTTTGTCCCGTTCGGTGTACATGTCCATTTGAGGAATAGATCCCAAACTTTTGTATAAGTTTCGAATTCTACTCTCAAATACCTTTCCTTTTAATCACATTTTGTGCCGATCGGCCTACATGATTGTTTTGAGTGTGGGGCAGCCCCCTGGGACTTGACACCAAATTTTTATGTAAGTTTCGTATTCTACTTCTGATTACCTCTCATTCTACACCCATATTGCCCAATCGGTAAACATGTAATTTTTGAAACGTTTTTGGGGGTGGGGCGAGCCGCGCCACGAACAGCAACAATGCTATAGGGACGCTTTGATCAACTTGCAGTTCTGGTCCTTGTGTATGATGGGCCGTTTTTACAGTGGAGTTCGAACGGTATTCTGTTAAGCTTCCTAAAGAAACTTTACATGGCCGAGGACCTCACAATTCTCCAGAACTGAATTCTCCAAAAATTTCTCAGAAGTTTTGAAAGCGTTAAATGCGTTTACTATTACTCCTGATTCACCACTTAACTCCCAATTCGAAAAAAATAGAGATTTTCTAAATGTTCTTCGAATCTTGGGCTACCATCTTGCATTATAATTGGATTCAGTGCGTACAAGCGGCTGCCATGGGGTTGCAGCACATTGTCGACCAACGATGTCCAGAGGAACTAAGTGCAGAATTACCATGATTGCGTTACAATCACATTTAGCAGAGTAAGGGCGGGTTCTTCGTATGGTAATTTAGAAGATATGGCAACATTACGCAGCAATCATCAGATGAACTAAGTGCAGAACTACAATGATTGCGTTACAATCACATTTAATAGACTAAGGGCTGGTTCCTCGTAAGGTAATTTAGAAGATATGACAAAATTACGCAGCAATCAGCTACTAGAATGTTCGCGTTCTCAAAAATTTGCACAAACTTTTACGCAAAATCGTTCGTTTTTACGTTTGGAGATTTTTGTAAATGAAAGTTTGCAAATTTCATTTGGCTGTTTATTTTTTCCGCAGAAGTTTCTTACTTTTTGTAAATTTTTATTGACAAATTAATACTGGATAAGTACGCGAACACACCGTTATATTATGCAGCAATCGGTAAACAAAACACAGCTGGCTAACCGGCACCCATCTCCCCGTAATGGTTTATCGTTTTGGTAAGCAATAAGCATATATTCAGAAAATTTCCTTTAACCAGAAGAATATCGATATGATAAATTGTAACCGGAGCAATCCATTGGATCCGACTGAGCATATAATATTTGGTGGATGTTTGAAACAGTGTCCAACAAAATACAACACTATATTACTTCTTAGATTCGAAATGTACATTTACTATCAGTGCATATAACCTTATAATCCTCAGTACGGCTAGTATTCCTTTAGATCCGACTGAGTATACAATATTTGTTGGATGTTTTGAATCGGTGTCCACCAAAATACAACACTATATTACTTCTTACATTTGATGACTGCAGCACGTTTTTTAGCCAAGCTGTGTACAGGCATATGTTTTCGTCCTGTGGATGTAATGAACAGACTAATTGACTATTGAGAAGTATGCTAATTCCGTCGCTCTGGAATTAGCCAATGTTTCTTTATAAATCAAAAGTGCACCGCCTCGGGCAATATGGGATTCAAGTGAAAGGTATTTGGGAGTAGAATACGAGTTTGATATTAAAAGTTGAATCCATTTACCTAGGGGACCGCTCCAGACTAAAAACCGCCCCAAAGTACCGCTCAAATTCAAAAGTGGACCGATCTTGACAATATGGGACTTAAATCAAAGGTATTTGGGAGTACAATACGAATATTATGTCAAAAATTAAGTTTAATTGTCTAGGGGGCCGCCCACAGCCCAAAACTACCCCAAAAGAACACTAAAAATCAAAAGTGGACCGTTATGGGACTCAAATGAAAGGTTTTCGAGCGTTGAGTACAAGTATGATTTTAAACCAGTTAGGAAAGGTTAAAGTTGGATTGAGCCGACTATGTAATACCCTACACCTTCCCTACAATTATAAATTCAGGCAATAGGTATATGCATATGAGAGCTATACCTAAATCTGAACCGACTTTTTTCGAACAGATCGTTTGAAAATTTTTGTTACTGCGTCCATATGAGTGCGAATCCGGCGATTCATATATATGGGAGCTGTATCCAAATCCGAGCCGATTTTGATGAAATCTTGCGGATATGTTAAGATCAGTAACAAAACAATCCGTGCTGAAGTTTGTACAGATTGGTTGAAAATTGAAGTTACTACGGCGATTTATATCTAAATCTGCACCGATTTTGATGAAATCTTGCAGATATGTTAAGATCAATAACAAAACAATTCGTATAAAATTTTGTGCAGATCGGTTGAAAGTTGCAGTTGCTAGGGCCATTTAATTGCAAATCGGGCGATACATACAGTGGCACAGAAAAGTCTACATACCTCACGAAACGAAAAAGATTTTCTGCCGCCTCAACCTCAAAAATACATATTGGACGTTTATGTCAATACGGGACTCAAATGAAAGGTAGTCGGGAGTAATGGGGGAAGACTTCTACGCATAAAAACACTCCCAAAACGGGTTTTTTGACGACCATGGCAATATGCAGCTCAAATCAAAGGTGTCGGGAGTAGACTACGAACTTGATATCACTATTCGGGCTAAATTTCTGAGGGGTCGTCTCATCACCAAAAGTATCTTATTTCGAGACCATGGCAATGTAGGGCTCAACTAAAAAGTATGAGAGAGTGAGAGAAGGCGCAGCAGAGCGAGCCCGGTCCAGCTAGTGTAAGATAAAATGGAAAAAAAAACTTGTCGAAATCGGGCCATAAAATTTCACCCCCTTTAATATATAAGGGGTGATTACATATTAGGGGCCTGGAAGTTTGAGCTCCGATCTGTGTGGTGTTGATTGTGGCAAAGCGAGTTATTTGTGCGTTTAAATGACCAATGGCAACACTGTTCCCACGACGATCGATCTTTTGGACCGGAACGAACATGACGAGGATCGCCACCTCCACATGAGCGATACCGATGATCATAATTGGTAGCGAGCGGGCACTGGCTCATGCATAAATACTGAGTGCCTATGACAAGGGGAGTAATTGGTTCCTTTAAATAACCAATGGCCATCATGTTCTTGCGTCGATCGGTCCTTTGAACTGGAACGAGCTTACTCACGTATAGGAGCTAGACAAGGATAGCCACCTACACATATGAACATGTGGCTACAACAAAAACAACATACTATCAAAGCTTGTCGCATTTAGTGTCGGTAATGGCTTTGTTCGATTTATTTCGAGCTTTCTCAGAGATCGTACTATTCGAGTCGTTATAGATGGGTTCTCATCCAATGGGCACGAATTGACTGCAGGTGTACGCCAGGGCTCTGTTCTTTCTCCTTGTCTTTTTCTAATTTTCATCAACGATCTGTTGGGTTAGATATCGAATCCGATCTTCTCTTTTGCGGATAACAGTAATCTCTGTCATTCTTACTCATTCGATCATAGGCCGAGTCTTCGAGAGACTGAATGTACGTAAGACTCTGTGCTGTTTGTTGTCACACAAACGATTCGCTGACCCATTACTATCATCTTTGTCTATCAACGGTGTAGATGTTGAGCAATCAGAAGCTCTTGATGTTCTGGGCATGAAAATACAAAGTGGTGTCCGTTGGGCTAAACACGTATTTGAAGTGCCGATAGAAGCATTCAAGTGTTTAGGCTTCCGTAAACGGTGTAAGAATTACTTCACTCCGTTTGATCTTCTTAACATCTACACCACTTTCATAAGGCCGAAAATGGAGTACAACTCACATGTATGGGCTGGAGTTTCAAAATCATCCCTGGAACTACTGGACCGTATACAGAGGAGAGCAATGGCGTTGTTTGGGGACAGTGGGGTATCGAACTCTATTGCCTCCCTTCATCATTGTCGCAATGTGGGTTGTTTGGCGCTGTTCTATCGGTACTTTTATGGTGTGTGTTCGTCTGATATTCGTCTTCTTATTCTAGAATAAGATATTCGTCTTCTTATTCTAGAAGATACTATTCTAGGATACTAGACATTCCAGGAACTTACACCTGTTTGTAATTGATTGGCCGCGGACCGCAAAATTCATTATAGAGAGAATTCTTTCCGAACCGTTCGACTTCCTGATAATGTTTTTCCCAACCACTTTGACATCTAAAGATTTAAGACAAATGTCAATAGGCACTACATCCTTTTCCCCCCTCCAATTCCTAATTTCCTCTCGCCAACAGAATGCACTGCATTCATAGGGGACATCTCCTGCATGTTGGCTGACAGAAAAAAAATATTAGAAGCCAATGTTGTTTTTGAAGAAATTAAAAGCATTTCTCGATTGTATATCTTTCCATGGTTCAAAATGAATAAGTCTGAAATTGGTAAATGTCAAATGAAATGCTTAACAAAGCTTGACATTTAGCAACATCGGTCTTTAGAATTTTGAGCTCCCTTTAATGGAAATGTTTTCAGAAATAATTTTGAGCTTTAATACATTTTCAATCTAACTTTCAAAGTCGTTGGTCCTTACATATTTTATTCTTTATTTTGTAAAACATTCAAAATAGAAACCATCATGCACACTGAGATATTGTATATGAAAACTATTTCAAAACTGCATTTATTAGCTTATAAACAAAAAATTACAAAAAAAAAATATAATTAGAGCATACATAATATGATAGAAACCCTATACAAAGCCATACACCTTATAATTTGCCCTGAATTTTTTTCAGTATACTTTTCATCTCAAAATAAACTTTAAGATACCTATACTAAAGCTTTTTCCCTTCAAACTCTAGAACAACAAAAACAAAAACTCGCTACCTCTGCTTAAACCAACTACAAAAACAAAATTTTCTCTCTGTTTTCTTAACTTCAGAAAATTGGTTTTCAACAAAAGCTTCAATGTATTAAAAAAAAGTAAAACAAACAAACAAAAAAAAAAATCAACTATATCAGTTCAAAACCTAACAATATAACACTGCGTGATCCTGTAATGATAAAAACAAAAGAAAAAAACTAAGAAAAATAAGAAAATTAAAAATCAATGAAATTAATCAAGTTTTTAAGGATATAGAGATTTTAGTTTAACTTTTTTTTTAATAAAAAAAATTTTAATTAAAATATCTTTTACTTGAAAACTTGATTAAAATACACTACTCACAAGACTTGTATTATATTAGTATGTTAATGATCTATATTTAAAATAAATATATGAATATATATGACTTAGTAAATATTATATATATACACATAACAAGAAAAAACAAAAGTTTATTAATGATTAAAATTATAATTTTTTGTAAAAAGCATTAAAAAATAGTTTTTAGAGGAAAACAATCTAAATATAATTACTAAAATTAAGTCAAGACAAAAACCACCCCCCAAAATGTGTACACTGTAAAAAAATCTTAAACATAAATGATAAAATTTTTATTTGTAATATATGGCATAAGTTGTAATATAATTTATTCTATCTTAATAATTTGTGTATAAATGTTAATTTTTCTTTACAAAAAAAAAAAAAAAGAAAAAAACACCCACTCATCCCCATTTCATTGTTTTTTAGGCTAAATTTAATTTTTTAACTAAATTATTTCATCAACACAAAACAAAAACAAAACACACACACACAAATCTAAAAAAATTTAGTTTTGTAAGTTCTTAAGATTTAAAAAAAAAAATAAAAAAACAAAATTTTTAATAAAACCCCAAACAAAAATGTCTTTAAATTTCAAAAACCCACAGCAAGTCATTAAACAAAATATCAGGCCTTATGAACAATTATTCCCTTTGAGTTTATATCTACAAAATCCTAAACCTTATACCCTGTCCCCCCCAAAAAAAAATAACCCACATCCCCCATATACACTCTGAAAAATACCACATAATATAAGGTAAATGGACAAAAATTTACATTCGTAATTGCAAACAATCGTTTTAGCGCAAACAAAAATAGTACGTATATTATTATTATTATTATTAATTATAGTAATAATAATTATACAAAAAGCAAAATATATTATATATACATAACTATACAGTGTATTAATGACAATTTGACAAAAGAAATGAAAAAATTGAAAAAAAAACGACACACATACACCCTCGGTAAACAATATATTTAAAAGTAATTATAATATAAAAACAAAACGTATATATGTTAAGCCACAACACAAGAGAAATTGAAAATAACTGAATTAATGAAGAAAAACAAAAATAAATCAATAAAAATTCAACTACAATATGGCATTGTATGTAAAAAAGAATGCATGTAAAACACAATCGAAATTATAAGGATGATAAAAAAAAGAAAACAAAAAACAAAATAAGAAATGAAACAAACCCGAAATCTTACAAACCGACACTAAATAAATTGTGAAAAATCAATAAAAAAAAATTATTAAAAATATAAAAACATTTTGGCATTTTTTCTTCTTAAACTTAAAGGGAATAAAAGAAAGGGGAACCACTTAATGAATGAAAACTGAGCGGGCGGGATATATACTATATCTACATTGGATGAAAACGACGTCTTTTATTATCCCAAGGCTTTTGTTCGAAAGGCTAGCTGGCCCGGTGTGCTTCGCTACATCCCAAAGTGGCTATTTAAAATTGAATGTTTGTTTAAATGTTATGAAGCTCATGCCCTGGGCCATGGGACTTTCTCGGATCTACATTACTTTATATGTTTATTGCATGTGTTTTTCTCATACATGCCCATAGCCGATGCAAAAGTTCAAAGTCTCACAGGACTTTACTGGATCAACGTTATTCTAAACTTGAGAGTACGGTTCGTACTCTACTATCCAAAAAGTGATTTCGATTCTAGAAAACATTTTACACTTATACTGCAAAACATTTTGCGAATATCGCCCCAATCCTTTTTATACCAACCACCGAAGGATGGGGGTATATTCATTTTGTCATTCCGTTTGCAACAACTCGAAATATCCATTTCCGACCCTATAAAGTATATATATTCTTGATCAGCGTAAAAATCTAAGACTAGACATGTCCCTCCGTCCGTCTGTCTGTTGAAATCACGCCTACAGCGTGATTTCAAAATAAAGGTATTGAGCTGAAATTTTGCACAGATTATTTTTTTGTCCATAAGAGGTTATGTTCGAAGATGGGCTATATCGGACTATATCTTGATATAGTTGTCATATAGACCGATCCGCCGATTTAGGGTCTTAGGCCCATAAATGCCACATTTATTATCTGATTTTGGTGAAATTTGGGATAGTGAGTTGTGTTAGACCCTTCGGCATCCCTTTTCAATTTGGCCCAGATTGGTTCAAATTTGGATATAGCTGCCATATAGACCGATCTCTCGATTTAAAGTTTTGGGCCCATAAAAGGCGCATTTATTGTCCGGTGTCGCCGAAATGATAAATGAACAGTGAGTTCAGTTAAGCCCCTTGATATACTTCTGCAATATGGCACAAATCGGTCTAGATTTGGATTGTGTTAGGCTCTTCGATATTTTTCTGCAACTTAGCCCAAATCGATTCAGATTTGTATATAGCTGCCATGTACACCGATATCTCGATTTAAAGTCTGGGCCCCATAAAAGGCGCATTTATAGTTTGATTTGACTGAAATTTGACACAGTGACTTATGTTAGGCTTTTCGACATCCATGCTACTAAAAAGACCAATATTTCGCTATAACTGGTATGCAATTTTCACAGAATTTTGATGAAAGGTAGTTTACATATATGCCCGAGGTGGTGGGCATCCTCAGTTCGCCTTTTTACTTGTTATGTAGTTCACTTGTTATACTCTCCACCATAGGATGGGGGTATACTAATTTCGTCACTCCGTTTGTAACACCTCGCAATATTCGTCTAAGACCCCCATCCTATGGTGGAGGGTATATATGGAAGATATATTCATGATCGTCATGACACTTTAAGTCGATCTAGCCATGTCCGCCCGTCCATATCTCTATCAAAGGCACGCTCACTTTCGAAGGAGTAAAGCTATGTGCTTGAAATTTTGCACAAAAGATGCATTACGGCAGGCTTGGAATCTTTGGATCTAAAAAGATGGGTCAGCAGAGGATTTCCTCAAGGAGGTGTACTGTCTTCTCTACATTGGAATATAGCCATTAACAATATATTATTGTCTTTGGTCAATATTGTCTTTGGAGGAAAAAGGCGTAAAAGTGGTCGCGTATGCTGGTGACGTGGCAATTGCGGTTGGAGGAAGTTTCCCAGCACTCTAAGAGATATACTTCAGGAAGCTCTACGTGTAACAGCAAAGTGAGCTACCGAAAGTGGTCTGGGTATAAAACTGTGCAAGACTAAATTAGTTCTTTTCAGCAGGAGATACAAGTTGGCTACAGTGGTACCTGTCTCCTTGGGTGGAGAGAATATTCCATTTACAGAAAGGGCAAAATACATGGGTGTTTTGCTGGACAGTAAACTGAATTTCAAATCCAAAATTTTGGAAAGGGCAAGAAAGTCCACTCCACAGATTAAGACCGCGTGTCATGCATTGGGTATATACTGCAATTGTCAGACCTATTATGCTATATGGTGTTGTGGTCTGGCGGACGGCGCTACAAAAGTCCACCTACTGCTCAATACTTAACCGGATCCAAAAGATGGCTTGTTTGTGCATCACAGCCGCACTGAGGACGACACCATCTGATGCACTGAATTTAATGCTACATCTTATGCCTCTTAACACTGTGGCTACCCAAATTGCAGCGACCACTGCCGTGAGGTTTAGGGAGCACCACATGACTATTCTCATTGGTCACGTGTCCGTCCATACAGGTTACTGTCTAATCAGAAAACATGCTGACAGACTGAATTTTGCTCGCAATGACTTTTGCAGAAGCTGTAGGGACATCGAGGAAGAAGAGACTATAGGACACCTTCTGTGTGTATGTACCGCACTAGCAGTTAGAAGGAGTTCCACCTTAGGTTATCATTTCTTTGAGAACCTGTCTGATTTAGTGGTTGTGAACATTCCCCCCTCGTATGGTGAAGGGCATACAAATCTATATGAACTTATTTGAAAACTTCCTCTTCTAATTTGAATTCTTCAAAAGAACATGTCAGATGCGATCCCTGGAGGAGAGTATAAAAGAAAACAGTTCAGCCCAACTTAACAGGCCCTTTCAATATACCCATTCAATTCTTTAACCAATCTTTGCACATATCCCAGATTTGTAGTGCCTTTGTATTACTCGTCTTTCTCAAATGTTTTTTACACCCTCCACCATAGGATGGGGGTATACTAATTTCGTCATTCTGAATGTAATACCTCGAAATATGCCATAAAGTATATAAAGGGTGATTTTTTTGAGGTTAGGATTTTCATGGATTAGTATTTGACAGATCACGTGGGATTTCAGACATGGTGTCAAAGAGAAAGATGCTCAGTATGCTTTGACATTTCATCATGAATAGAATTACTAACGAGCAACGCTTGCAAATCATTGAATTTTATTACCAAAATCAGTGTTCGGTTCGAAATGTGTTCAAATTTTGACAAATTTTATTCAGCGATGAGGCTCATTTCTGGTTGAATGGCTACGTAAATAAGCAAAATTGCCGCATTTGGAGTGAAGAGCAACCAGAAGCCGTTCAAGAACTGCCCATGCATCCCGAAAAATGCACTGTTTGGTGTGGTTTGTACGCTGGTGGAATCATTGGACCGTATTTTTTCAAAGATGCTGTTGGACGCAACGTTACGGTGAATGAACACATTTCGAACCGAACACTGATTTTGGTAATAAAATTCAATGATTTGCAAGCGTTGCTCGTTAGTAAGTATATTCATGATGAAATGTCAAAGCATACTGAGCATCTTTCTCTTTGACACCATGTCTGAAATCCCACGTGATCTGTCAAATACTAATGCATGAAAATCCTAACCTCAAAAAAATCACCCTTTATATTCTTGATCGTCGAACTTGTCATGTTTGTCCGTCCGTCTGTCTGTCGAAAGCACGCAAACTTTTGAAGGAGTAAAGCTTGCAGCTTGAAATTTTGCACAAATACTTCTTATTAGTGTAGGTCAGTTGAGATTGTAAATGGGCTAAATCGGTATATGGTTTGATATAGCTGCCATATAAAGCGATCTTGGGTCTTGACTTCTTAAGCCTATAAAGGACGCAATTCTCTCCTGAATTGGGAGAAATTTTTACAACGGCTTCTCTCATGACCTTAAACATACGTGTCTAATATGGTCTGAATCGATCAATAACTTGATACAGCTCCCATATAAACCAATCTCACGATTTTGCTTCTTGGGCCCCTACAAGGCTCAATTCTTTTCCGAATGAACTGGAATATTACACAATGACTTCTAAAATGTTCAGCATTCATTTATGGTCCGATTCGGACTCTAACTTGATGTAGCTCCAATAGCACTACAGCTCTTATTCAGTATTCTTTGTTTGGCTAAAAAGAGATACTGCGCATAGAACTCGACAAATGCGATCCATGATGGAGGGTGTATAAGATTCGACCCGGCCGAACTTAGCACGCTCTTACTTGTTTTTTTTTATTAAAAATAAAACCACCCTATACTAAAAACAAGTAAAAGCGTGCTAAGTTCGGCCGGGCCGATTCTTATATCTTTTCCCGGCATCTCTTCTTAGGCAAAATAGGATATAAGAAAAGATTTTCTCTGCTATTAGAGCGATATCAAGATATGGTCCGGTTTGGACCACAATTAAATTATATGTTGGAGACCTGTGTAAAATGTCAGCCAATTCGAATAAGAATTGCGCCCTTTGGGGGCTCAAGAAGTAAAATAGAGAGATCGATTTATATGGGAGCTGTATCGGGCTATAGACCGATTCAGACCATAATAAACACGTATGTTGATGGTCATGGTGGTCGTACAAAATTTCAGGCAAATCGGATAATAATTGCGACCTCTACAGGCTCAAGAAGTCAAGATCCCAGATCGGTTTATATGACAGCTATATCAGGTTATGAACCGATTTGAACCATACTCGGCACAGTTGTTGGATATCATGATAAAACACGTCGTTCGAAGTTTCATTCCAATCGGATACGAGTTGCGCACTCTAGAGGCTCAAGAAGTCAAGACCCATGATCGGTTTATATGGCAGCTATATCAGGTTATGGACCGATTTGAACCATACTTAGCACAGTTGTTGGATATTATGACAAAACACGTCGTGCGAAGTTTCATTCCAATCGGATAAGAATTGCGCACTCTAGAGGCTCAAGAATCAAGACCCATGATCGGTTTATATGGCAGCTATATCAGGTTATGGACCGATTTGAACCATACTTGGCACAGTTGTTGGATATTATAACAAAACACGTCGTGCGAAGTTTCATTCCAATCGGATAAGAATTGCGCACTCTAGAGGCTCAAGAAGTCAAGACCCAAGATCGGTTTACATGGCAGCTATATCAGGTTATGGACCGATTTGAACCATACTTGACACAGTTTTTGGATATTATAACAAAACACGTCGTGCGAAATATCATTCCAATCGGACAAGAATTGCACACTCTAGAGGCTCAGGAAGTCAAGACCCAAGATCGGTTTACATGGCAGCTATATCAGGTTATGGACCGATTTAAACCATACTTGACACAGTTTTTGGATATTATAACAAAACACGTCGTGCAAAAATTCATTCAAATCGGATAAGAATTGCGCACTCTAGAGGCTCAAGAAGTCAAGACCCAAGATCGGTTTATATGGCAGCTATATCAAAACATGGACCGATATAGCCCATTTACAATACCATCCGACCTACACTAATAAGAAGTATTTGTGCAAAATTTCAAGCGGCTAGCTTTACTCCTTCGGAAGTTAGCGTGCTTTCGACAGACAGACGGACGGACGGACGGACGGACATGGCTAGATCGACATAAAATGTCGCGACGATCAAGAATATATATACTTTATGGGGTCTCAGACGAATATTTCGAGTAGTTACAAACAGAATGACGATATTAGTATACCCCCCATCTTATGGTGGAGGGTATAATAAAATCTTCCACCGCTGTTAAGACATGGTTTTGGTACTATAATATCCAGTCTTAGCAGTTTTCAAAATGCCTTCTCCTTGATATCGATTGTACTAGGTCGCGCAATATACTTAAATGCGACGAGCCTGCATTCTTGCCATAGAATGTTGATGACCAAGCCAAATCGCAAGCATCATTGCATGCTTTCGTGGGATCGGTGTTGTCATCACGACCTGATTCAGTTCTTTTTTAATGAACATCAAAATGTCAGAATTTCAAAAGAAGGCAAGATACTGCAATCTTAGACAATCACCGCTGCTGTTGGGTCTTTTTTGGAGCCTAGTTTATGATATTTCACTTCACTGGCGATGGAACTTACAGGCCACTATCAACGCAAAGTATATTTTCCCAAAAGTCTGGAACATCATGCAACAGATACCAGGTAAAATTATAAACTGTGACGATTCATCTGACAACGACAAAATTTTCTAAATAAATTACTTAAAAACTACATAACTCCTGCTATGTGCCATTATTGCGCAACTAAACCGAGGTGTTCTTCTTTATCTTTCTTTTATGTTAAAAATTGCTAAATTAACGAGCTAAGTGTTAGTAATATGAAATCATTAAATCGAGGAATATTTTTGGCAGCTACTTTGCTATTGAGTTTCCTTTGCAGCTATTTATGTATATTAATTAGAGCTATATTTAAATATATCAGCCTACAATAATCGCAGGTTATATCCATCAAGCTTGTTTGTCTCACATTAATGCTTCTAAATCACTCGATGTGTTGATGGAAATCTGCTAACAAATGAAGATCAAATCGTTCAAATATCCGGGTCAGTTTGCACCCAATCATTTCACCATTCAGCAAATACTCGACACAAACGATTAAACCGAATAAAGAACTATCTCTTCACTGACACTTCATAGGTGATTTTTTGGAACAAACACTCTTTCACTCAATACACTTTAGATGCCCATAAAGCCATCACAAACAAAAAGTGGCCAATATAGAAACAAATGAAAGCTACAATCAAGCCAAGCACACCGAAAAACACTTTTACAATTGTGTGTTAAAATAAATACAATAAAATAAATTTAAACAAATGAGTTTGTTAAACATATGTGTAAACGATGCAATCGTATGTTATCTCTTTGGGACTTTTACTGCTGGGCAGGGGTAGTCAGTCTTCACCATAGCGTTTTGCCGCATGCGGGTGGTGTGTGGGCGTCAGTCAGCAAGAATTGGATAAATGATTGAATGGATGGATGGAGGGATGGACGGACAAATGAACGAGTGAACGTATGGCTGGCTGACTGCCTGGATGGCTGGATGACTGACCGAATGACTGGGCGCGTGGATGAATGAATATATGACCGCTAAGTTGAGCACAGTGCGTTGAGGGGTAAAATAATCTTGGAAAATAAATGTTATTAGTGATTGAGATTCTAATAGAAGCAAAGAACATATATAGTGATGTTAAGCACTGTTAGGAAGTATTTAGAAATTTTATATATCTGGATATAACGGTTTGGACAGACTTTGGGCACTTGATGGTGAAAGAAAATGTGAATTGGATAATCACAGCTTCTCTGATCATATAAACTTAGCTTAAGCGAGAATATCGTACACGACGTTTCCACTTGCCTCTGAGAGACAGGTCCACCTGATATTGTTCTAATGATTTGAATAAATGTGTCGGTTGCAGTATTGGTAAAAGTCTCCACAATGTCCATGCTCACTGCCAATATTTACTTCTAGGCGTCGATAAACTCATTTATCCTTTTCACTACATCGTAAAGGCCAGCAGCGAAAAAAAAAATCTTGTTTGAGCTTTTGCAACACTGAGCAGGTTTAACCTCTAAACAGCGGAAGAGTACTGAATTGATTACTGATCCTAAAGTTGAATATTCGAATTTAAGAAACACCGAAATAAATATTGAAACTAACAACATTAAAACTAAGACATTAATTGTCACACCTTGAACCACTTTTCGAGCACAAATACACCTTCTGGTCCACATAATTTTTTTTTTCGTCTTTGAATTCTTCTTGTCTTCCAAACTTAGTTAGTGAGACAACTGCAATTGCAAATTTGCCCATGAACATTCTACTAAGGAACGGGGGCAAACTTCTCACATATCACTGAGTGCTGTACGATTCAAATTTAAAGCTCATTGATAAGGCGCCTGCTTTTAATAGCCGAACCCAAACGGCGTGCCGCAGTGCGACACCTCTTTGGGGAGAAGTTTTAACACGAGCATTAGGAGGGGACAACGGCTGAAAATTTGTTCTGATGTTCTCGCCAGGATTCGAACCCAGGTGTGCACTTCATAGGCGGACATGCTAACCTCTGTGCTACAGTAGCCTCCTGAGTGAGCATGTATCTTTTGGTTCTCCAACCCTATCTAGGGTAATACCTCCAATGAAAACAGTTTTTGTTGCACGTCTTGCTGCCGATATACACATAGCCCATAAAGTCTGCGTTCACCTGAAAACTTTTATGATTGGTTAAATAACACAAAATAAAACAAGTAAAAGCGTGCTAAGTTCGGCCGGGCCGAATATTATATACCCTCCACAATGGATCGCATTTGTCGAGTTCTTTTCCCGTCATCTCTTCTTAGGCAAAAAAGGATATAAGAAAAGATTTGCTCTGCTATTAGAGCGATATCAAGATATGGTCCAGTTCGGACCACAATTAAATTATATGTTGGAGACCTGTGTAAAATGACACAGGGTCTCAAGACCATCGAGAGATCGATTTATATAGGGGCAGTATCAGGCTATAGACCGATTCAGACCATAACAAACATGGTCATGAGAGGATCCGTTGTACAAAATTTCAGGCAAATCGGATAATAATTGCGACCTCTAGAGGCTCAAGAAGTCAAGATCCCAGATCGATTTATATGACAGCTATATCAGTTTATGAACCGATTTGAACCATACTTGGCACATTTATTGGAAGACATGACGAAACACGTTCAGCCAAATCGGATAGAAATTGCGCCTTCTAGAAGCTGAAGAAGTTGGATATCATAACAAAATACTTCCTGCAAAATTTCAGCCAAATCGGATAAGAATTGCGTCCCAAAGAGGATAAGATCCCAGATCGGTTTATATGGCAGCTATATCAGGTTATGAACCGATTTGAACCATACTTGGCACATTTATTGGAAGACATGACGAAACACGTTCAGCCAAATCGGATAGAAATTGCGCCTTCTAGAAGCTGAAGAAGTTAAGTCCCCAGACCGGTTTATATAAAAGGTATATCAGGTTATGGACCGATTTAAACCTTATAGTGCACAGTTGTTAGATATCGTAACAAAATACTTCGTGCAAAGTTTTATTCCAATCGGATTAGAATTTCGCCCTCTAGAGGCTCAAGAAGTGAAGACCCAAGATCGGTTTATGTGGCAGCTATATCAAGTAATTGACCGATTTGAACCGTTCTTAGCAAAGTTGTTGGAAGTCATAGCAAAACACATCGTGTAAAATTTCATTCCAATCGGATAAGAATTGCGTCCTCTAGAGGCTCAAGAAGTCAAGACCAAAAATAGGTTTATATAACAGCTATATCAGGTAATGGACCGATTTCAACCATACTCAGCACAGTTGTTAGAAATCATAACAAAACACCTCATTTCAGCCAAATTGGATGAGAATTGCGCTCTCAAGAAGTCAAGACCAAAGATTGGTTTATATGGCAGCTATATCAGATTATAAACGATTTGAACTATACTGGGCACAGTATAATATAAGAATTGCGACCTCTAGAGGCTCAAGAAGTCAAGACCCAAGATCGGTTTATATGGCAGCTATATCAGGTCATGGACCGATTTGGACCATACTTGGCACAGTTGTTGGATATCATAACAAAACAGGTCGTGCAAAATTTCATTCCAATCGGATAAGAAGTGCACACTCTAGAGGCTTAAGAAGTCAAATCCCAAGATCGGTTTATATGGCAGCTATATCAGGTTATGAACCGATTTGGACCTTATTTAGCACAGTTATTGGATGTCATTGCAAAACACGTCGTGCAAAATTTCATTCCAATCGGATAAGAATTGCGCCCTCTAGGGGCGGTTTATATGGCAGCTTATCAGGTTATGTATTGATTTGAACCATAATTGGCGCAGTTGTTGGATATCACAACAAAATACGTCGTGCAAGATTTCATTCCCATCGGATGAGAATTGCACACTCTAGGGGCTCAAGAAGTCAAGACTCAAGATCGGTTTATATGGCAGCTATATCACAACATGGACTGATATGGCCCATTTACAATCCCAACCGAGCTACACTAATTAGAAGTATTTGTGCAAAATTTCATGAGGCTAGCTTTACTCCTTCGAAAGTAAGCGTGCTTTCGACAGACAGACGGACGGTCGGACAGACGGATGGACATGGCTAGATCGACATAAAATGTCACGATGATCAAGAATATATATACTTTATGGGGTCTCAGATGCATAGTTCGACGTGTTACAAACAGAATGACGAAATTAGTATACCCCCATCCGATGGTGGAGGGTATAACCAGTAAGGGCGTGCTAAGTTCTTCCGGGCCGTATTTGGATATCCACCACCTTGGGTGAAAATTGGATAATCTATGCACCTAACATTGATAATTTGTGCACGGACATTGAGTGGTCTAATAAATATAAGTCACTGTTGAATTTTGTATTTCAAATTTCAAAAATATCGGGTAATAAATAAAGCTTTTATGAGCTTCAAACCCTTAACCGTCATTTCGGTCTATATGACAGCTATATCTATATTCAATCCGATCTTTACCATATTTGGGTCGGATGGCATGTGGCCTTAAACTACTCACTCTTTCAAATTTCAGCGAAATGGGATAAAAAATATAACTTTTATGGGCTTCAGACCCTTAATCGGCAGATCGCTCTGTATGGAAACTATATCTATATATAGTCCGATCTGAACTATATTTGGGTCAGATGTTGGAAGGCCTAAAACTACTCACTGTTTAAAATTTAGCGAAATAGGTTTAAAAATAAAGCTTTTATAGGCTTCAGACCCTTTATCGGCAGGTCGGTCTATATGGCATCTATATCTAAATATATTCCGATCTGAACCATATTCAGGTTCGAAGTTAAGAGACCTGAAGCTACTCACCGTTGCAAATTTCAGCGAAATCGGGTAATAAATAAAGCTTTTATGGGCTTCGGACCCTTTATCGGTAAATCGGTATATATGACAGCTATATCTAAATATAGTCCGATCTGAACTATATTTGGGTTAATTGTCGGAAAGCATTAAACTACTCAAAGTTTCACAGTTCATTAAAATCGGATGAAAAATAAAGTTTTTATGGGCATTAGACCCTTTATAGGAAAATCGGTCTATATAGCAGCTACATCCAAATATGGTCCGATTTGGCCCGTTCAAAAACTTAACCAGCGTGCATCAAAAAGACATATATGTGCAAAATTTCAGCTCAATGTCTCAATTATTGAAGGTTCTAGAGTGATAACAACAGATGGACGGACAGACACACGGACATCGTTAAATCGTTTTAGAATTTTACGACGATCCGAAATATATATACTTTGTAGGGTCGGAAATTGATATTTTGATGCAAACTGAATGACTAAATAAATATACCCCCTATCGTACGGTGGGTACGGAATGCAAAGGGACCGAGCGGCACCACTATATCTAAAAGCTTCGATAGTCAGTGTTGCTATATACAGCTTCAAATAGCTAATTCTAAGAAGGAGAAGATCTAGACCCATCGATGAGTATACGGATTGGCTTAGAATCACTTCCTAATTCGATTTAGTTATGTCCGTCTGTCCGTCCGTCCATCTGTCTGTCCATGTATTCTTGTAATCAAGGACAGGTCGCACTTGTTGTCCGATTTTCACAAAATTTTTTACAAGTGTTTTCTTTGGTCCAAGGACGAGCATAATTTATTTTGAAAAAAATCGGCCCAGATTTAAATATAGCTTCCATCCGATATGACCTTTTAAAGCTGTAGGAGCCTCAATTTTGGTGCAATCTGTACCAAATTTGGCATGAAATGTTTCGTGTAACGTCCCAATATGTGTGCAAAATTTCATCTAAATCGGTTCGGATTTTGATATATCTTCCACATATAACTTTCGTCCGATTTGACTTATAAAGGCTGTAGAATGCACAATTTTGGTCCATTCCTTACAAAATTTGGCGCGAAGTGCTTTTTGTGACGTCCCAATATGTGTGCAAGATTTCATCATAATCGGATCAAATTTATATATAGCTCCGATGTATATCTTCCATCCTATATGACTTCTTCCATATCTTCCATATGGTCCAGATTGAGATAAAGCTCCCATATATATTTTTCATCCGATATGGCCTTTTAAGGCTGTAGAAGCCAAAATTTTGGTCCGATCTCTACAAAATTTTTCATGAGATGGTTTAATTGACATCCCAAATAAAACTCCCATATATATCTTTTATGCGTTTCGACTTTTAAGGCTGTAGAAGCCACATTATTTGTACAATCGTAAGAAAATCGTATAAGGTTTAATTCGATATTTCAAAAGGTATGCAAAATTAAAGTCTGACTAAATTTGGATATAAGTGCTATCTATTAACAGTATTACGATTACTCGGTGCTGTAGGGTATTATACAGTCTGCTCCGCCCGACTTTTGCCTTTCCTTACTGGTTTTCTCATACTTCGGTATGGTTTTTAAATTTTCTTCTGTTCATGCCACTGTATAACACTTTTTCGGCTGACACACCGGTAGGCTGATGGACTGACTTGGTAAATTGATGGCCACATGGAAATGGTTGGAAAATAAAAACAAAAAATAGCAGAAGAGAAAAAAAACAAGGCACTTAAATGCAATTTACAAAATGTGAGAAACAAAAACAAACGTGTGGTGGAAGAAGAAGGAGGTGAAAAACCTAAATGAAAACACAATCGCATACAAAATACTTCGATAAAAATTGGTACTAAAGAACGAAAACATCAACAGCACTGGGTAAAGTTGCACTATGGATCAAATTTTGACTTTTAAAAGCTTAAGAAGACAAAACGGAGGGTAATTTAACATGGAAGCCAGATCAAATAATGGGTTATTGCGGCAAAATGGGAACGGCTATTCTAAATTTCAACGAAATAATGGATATGAGGATGTAAGATAAGGCAAAAGTCTGGCGGTGGCGACTATAAAAATACCCTACACAAATCTTATAAGTGTAAATTTGGCGATATCATTATATCGACCTTTTAATTTATTCTGAACCGATTTCGATGAACATGAGGGATTGACAATCTCCATATCAACAATTTTAATAAAATTCAAGAAATCTCACCAGTCATAAATGTGAGTGGTATGTGTAAAATTTGTTAAAGAATCGGTTAAAAAATGAGAACATTATTGCCGTAATTACTCAAAATTTAAGGAACGTATATACCAGATATATGTCTGAATCTGAACCGATACATACAGTGGATGTCATAGAAGAAAATATTGTGCCAAATTTTGAGAAGATGGGTTACAAAAGTTCTAGAAGTGTAAATCGAGCAAAACATATTTACGGGAGATATTTCAAAATCTGAACCGATTTTAATGAAATTTACCAGTAAACTTAAGAGTAACAATCCATTGTCCCAAATTACGTAGGCATCGATCTACAAATGACCACATTATTCCAATATCGGACTAAATCCGACGAACATATTCCAATTTTAATCGGCAAAAGAGCCTTTAAAGCCGCGACTGCTCTTTCGATGTTGCCTACCTGCGAAAGCCTCTCCTACTCTAGAATTCCTATTCAAACACCAGTTCACCTTGATAGCCTAAACCAGCCCAAAAAACTTCGCCTATTTTGATAGCACCAACACCGTCCCTCCAGTCTCGGTATCTTCAAGTAAACTAGCACTGTGACTTTCGACAGTGTCTGTTAGCTCCTTCGTGTCTGTGACCCCACAGTGAACACGGTGAAATGACATCACATTGCCTTGCCGCCCGTGAAACCGCCTTCCGAATGAAAGTTAGTGCCTTGCTGCCTGTGAATCTGCCTTCGTGAGTGATTAACATAGGTGGTGGCAGTGAATAATAGCTGGACGAGATCTTACAGTGCGTTGTCACCCATGACCGAGATAAACATCAAATCTTGTCGTCAGTGGTACCGCTTTCGTAACCGTAACTGGTCACGTGATTTTTACCTACATGACCAAAAGCCTTGCCTTGCCTACGGATACAAAGTATCCCTCCAGCTACCATAATTTTCCCTCACGTTAAAGCGGGTCTGATGCTCAGTGTGAACCCATCATCCCAGCGCACTGATGACAACCACATTAGCTTAAGATCCTTGTAAGATGGCACAAAGTTACTTCGAAACATACAGCAGAGCAGAATTCCTTATAGGGTTTAAATGGATTCCATCAAGAAGTCAAGAAAATATCGTAAAGCTTAGCTGAAAGCTACCGGGCGCGTCCACAGGTTGCGGATAGTGGAAAGCTTCGTTTCTATGCAGAGTAGCTGCAGTCAGCGATTTCGAGAAGAGAGTCGCAGTGAGGAGTCAGGCGGTGTTGCCACTGGATTGATTGGCGCCTTGAAATAACCAATGGCCAACATCAGCGTCTGTTTCCTGGTTAGGGGCGGCTGGAGGCGTCGGATTTTAGAGCAAGCGGCAAGCGAAAAAGAGGATACATGTGCGATCTTACAAAACCCATGCTGTTGGACCGCTGGGCCAGTAACCCCGGGAAAATTATAAGTATTTCTCTGAGACACAAAAGAATAGTAAGAAACGACTACCCTAACGTTGACGAATACGCAAACAAATAAAAAGGACCATGATTTGGGGATCTGCACCTGGAATGACCGGACTCTTTGTAGAACGTACAGTATACGCATTGGTGGGTGTATTGGAGAAGTACAAGGCAGATATTACCGCTTTACAGGAAGTGCGGTGGACCGGCAATGACGTCAAGACAACACCAAACGGTGACTAACAATACTTTAGCTGCCTTGACACGAGGCATGGATTTGAGTGCGGATTTGTGATTGGTCGGAGATTGAAGCACCTTTTCTTCAGCTTTACTCCGCACAATCCGCATAATAGCCAAATTTTTCAACACCAGCCTTATTTGTGCCCATGCCCCGACGGAAGACAAGGACGTGTAGACCAAGGATATTTTCTACGGGCGCCTAGAGAGAAAATACGAAGAGAGAGAGAGAGAGAGAGAGAGAATAGTTCTGGGTGATTTTAATGCGAAAATATGGGAGGAAGACATCCGATAGTCGAAAGATAGACAGAAATTTAGCATCCGCGATATAACGTCCCATAATGAGTTAAGACTAATATATTTCGCCTCGACAAAAAACATGGTAATTAGCAGCACCAGTTTTCAACATAAAAAAATTCCACAAAGCCACATGGCTGTCAACTGATCAAAACATGAGAAACAAAATTGATCGCGTTGTGAAAGATGGAAGGCATTCATAATGAGCTTCCGTACGCATCCAGAGGCAGGCGAGAACCACTCTTCCTCAGGAGACTAGACACTTGCTGCCTGGACGATTCCTACATTGATGCTTCATTAGCTGCTGGGGTCGAAGTACTTTTTGAGTTCCGTCCTTCCCCGCTAGCGCAAACCTTGAGCCCAGTCGCACCGGATGACTCACCCACACAGGGTTTGTCGGGTCCCGTTTAGATGCTTTCCCCTCCAGTCTCGATTGTGGCAGGAGGATTTTCAGAATCCTGTACTCCGCCAGACTTTAGCGACATGGTCGATAGTTCTTCAGGCAAGTGTTCAGCAACAATTGCTGAGTCATCTCCTGATTCCCCAATCCCACCGCTTTTATAGACCTTAAGTTTCAACTTGTTGAGTCCATAGGATAGAAGCCCCTTCAGACTTATTGAGGTCTGCGAGACAGCCGGATTTTAGTACGAATACTACATGTCTCCGGTCACCATTAGTCTCATCCAATCTACCAATCTTCCAGTCGGTGGTTGAAAGATTGGGATTACTTTCCCTTAGTCTTCCAAGTATCGCTTCAGGATCTGAGGGAATCCTTGATATCCAAGCATGCGCCATTGGTCGAGAAGGAATATCTTCCTTCTTGACTAAATCTAGTGCAGCACTTGGCCAAATCTCACCAATCTTTTTTAGCCCACAAGGATACATTTCAATTGAGCATTGATCCCCGAAGGCAATTAGTCTGTATCGGCCCCGATACCAGTCTGCATCGTCACAATCCGGAGGAGACCCAGGAAATTCCGCAAGAACATCGGTGTATACTGATGACAGTCCATTGACCATCCCACTCCACTTATGCCATCAACACACAGTCCCTAGTAATAGTTCTTGGATCCGTCTTACTATTATTCGCCCTTGTTCTTCTAGGCATGGGATGCACTCCAGGTGACCGCAGCCTTTTGGGCTGACTGCGGTGAGGTTCTACAATCTAGACGTGTAGTCTTTAGTGGGAACGAGCCTGATGAAGGGGAGGTATCGGGATAAAAGGAGAGAAGAAAAACGTCCATTCCGCAGAAAGAAGAAGAAAATGGAAAAACGTGAGGGTGATCGAATTGTGATGTACAGGAGTCAGAATGAACTCCGGAAATCCTACCAAAAAATTAAACATTAAGCCGATGGCTTTGGTACAGGCACATCCTCCTGCAGAGACAAAGAAGGAAGCCTGGTAACTGATAACTGAGGATATGGAAATAACATTTTACCCAACTGCTAGTGTCCTAAGTAGGCGGCGTAGAGGATACTGTAGAACCAATCATTTATGATGGTATAGAATATTTACCTCCTAGTCAGAATGAGGTCCATGAAGCAGGGACCCGACTAAAGAACCACAAGGAAGCAGGAGCCGATAGATAACCCGCTGAACTTTTTAAGACCGGAGGCGACACTGTGATAAGGAGTATGCATCAGCTTATCTGCGCAATCTGTCTTGAACAACACACACCCGATGATTGGAACCTCAGCATACTATGTCGCGTACACAAGAAAGGAGACAAAGCACAACAAAGGAGACAACTACAGAGAAACAAGTCTCCTCCCCTTCGCGTACATGATACTCTCGAGCGTACTGTGTGAAATATTAAAACCAAAAGTTAATGAGATAATTGGGCCCTTTCGGAAATAGTAACTGCAGCCTTTGAAAGAATCGAAATTGAATCAGTGAAAATGGGTCTGGCAGTAAACGGAGGTTAACGAAATGGATGGTATAAACTCCGAAAAGGCCTTATACAACCGAGTAGGTAAACAAAATGGAGAAAGTTTGAAACAACTACTTTGAGATAGTCAGCAACATTATCTACCTCGCCACCGACGTAACATAAACGAATGACACCAGTTTGAAATAAGGAGAATAATAATATTGCAAACAGATCCTACTTTGGCTTAAGTAAGCAGAAATACTGCTTCGTCGACTGACGAAGTTCACTCTATACTGATACTACCCGTGTTGTTATATGGTTCCGAGGCATGGGTACTTGTGAAAGCAGACGAGTCAATGCTTGGAGTGTTTGAGAGAAAGATTCTTCGTAAAATATATGGACCAGTTTGCATTGATAGAGGGTATAGGCGTCAAACTTTGCGCAGATGCTTTTTTTGCCCATAAGCAGGTTAAGTTCGAAGATGGGCCATATCGGACTATATCTTGATATAGCCCCCATATAGACCGATCCGCCGATTTAGGGTCTTAGGCCCATAAAAGCCACATTTATTATCCGATTTTGCTGAAATTTAGGACAGTCAGTTGTCTTAGGCCCTTCGGCATCATTCGTCACTTTGGCCAAGATCGGTTCAGATTTGGATATAGCTGCCATATAGACCGATCCTTCGATTTAGGGCCATAGGCCAATAAAAGTCACATTTATTACCCGATTTAGTTGAAATTTGGGACAGTGAGTTGTGTTAGGCTGTTTAACCTGAAACAACATCCTAAGCCAATTTGGCCTAGATCGGTTCAGATTTGGATATAGCTGCCATATGGACCGATCTCTCGGTTTTAGGTTTTGGGGCCATATAAGTCGCATTTATTGTCCGATATCGCTGAAATTTGAGACAGTGAGTTGCTTAGACCCTTCAACGTCTTTCTCCAATTTGGCCCAGATCGGTTCAGATTTGGATATAGCTGCCACATAGACCGATTTCTCGATTTGAGGTTTTGAGCCCATAAAAGGCGCATTTATTGTCCGATTTCGCCGAAATTTGGGACAGTGCGTTGTGTTAGGCTCTTCGACTTTTTTCTGCAATTTGACCAAAATCGGTCCAGATTTGGATATAGCTGCCATGTAGATCGATATCTCGATTTAAGGTTTTGGCGCATTTATAATCCGATTTACCTGAAATTTGACTCAGTGACATGTATAAGGATTTTCGATATCCGTGTCGTATTGGTCTGTATTTGGTTATGGCTACCAGAAAGACCAATATTTTGTTCTATAAAATTGACCAATGGCTTGTACTTATTAGACCACTCAAAGTCCGTAATTTGGTCCAAATTGGACCATATTTCGATAAAGCTGCTAAGGGGCATACCTTATGCATTTTTCACCGGATAATGACGAAAAGTGATTTTCGTATATACCCGAGGTGGTGGGTATCCAAAGTTCGGCCTGGCCGAACTTAACGCCTTTTTACATGATTACAATTTGTCAGGTTAAACAAGGTTCGATTAGAAGCAGCCTCTTTAATTCCAATAGGTCTGGGGTTGATGGCAACATGTTGGATGTGCGTCCCTCTTTTAACTAGCGATCACTCAAAGTATGCTATGAATTGATGTTGAAAAACATAGAAAATCGCAATATGCCAAATTTCCTTCAAACTGCTAAAAAAATTGCTAACAGGAGGCGCAGAGGTTGACATGTCCGCCTATAACGCTGAACGCCTGGGTTCGAATCCTGGCGAGACCATCGGAAAAAAAATTTCAGCGAAGGTTTTCCCCTCATAATGCTGGCAACATTTGTGAGGTACTATGCCAAGAAAAACTTCTCTCCAAAGAGGTGTCGCACTGTGGCACGCCATTCGGACTCGGCTATAAAAAGGAGGCCCCTTATCAATGAGCTTAAAACTTGAATCGAACTGCACTCATAGATATGTAAGAAGTTTGCCCCTGTTCCTTAGTGCAAAATTTGGGCAAAATTTGCATTTGTTAAAGAATTGTACCCTCCAGAGCTTTAAGCCATTAATATAGTATTACTGAAACACATTAGAGAATCGGATTGACCATAATATTTTTAAACATTGTCGGATTTGACCAATTTACAATCCCAACTGATTTGAAGTAGATAAAAATTAACTTTTGGCCATTTGCCCCATAGTGCGAAGGTGAAAATTCTTCTTTCATGTTGATTTTCTGATGGTGCTGATGTTTCTGCTGCAAATGTTGTGGATGATGACGTTGACGATAATGTTACTGTTGTGTGTTTTTCTTTGGGATTTCCAATTTTGTTTTGTTTTTGCGTATCGGAAAACGCAACAGTGGCAAATGTATATGAGCACATACTCGCCTAAGTGACATACTCGTACACTCAAACAAACTCACGAAACCATTTTGCAATGCAACAACATCAACACCAGCTCAATGGGGCCCTATTAAAATAAAAATTCCAACACACTCACAGAGTGCAGAACGCACTGAACGCAGGAAAAACACTCAATTACAAATATATATAAAAGAGGCAATAAATAAATGCACCTGAGCTCATACAAAAACAAGCGATAAACACTTAACCCCCATATGCCCACACCAGTCAACCTAGAATTCAGCGAACAAATCACCAGTCAGTCGACCATTTATTTAAGATGGGCAGGCAGTCGGCTGGCATTTAGTCAGTCAGCAGGACACAGATGTGCTTGTAAAGGTTCAGCTATGCCTTATCCTACACCCTTAAAGTAGTGCAATGAGGAATGGTCAGGGATGGTCAGGGATGGTCTATTTAACAAAACGTACTAAAAAAGAAAGATTTAGTTTGCAAACCGGTTTATTGAAATGACAAGTAAAAAGGCGTTAAGTTCGGCCTGGCCCAACTTTTGATACCCATCACCTCGGGTATATATGGAAACCATCTTTCGTCATAATCCTGTGAAAATGCATAATTTATGCCACCATAGCAGCTATATCGAAACATGGTCAGATTTGGACCAAATTCAGCACAGATATCGAGTGATCTTAAAGGTACAACTCATTGTTCAATTTTGTGGAGCAAAATATTGGTCTCTTTGGTAGCATTATCCAAATATAGACTGGTCTGATCAATTAACGACACGGATTTCGAAAAACCTAACATAAATTACTGTGTAAAATTTCAGCAAAATCGGATTATAAATGCGCCTTTTATGGGGCGAAGACTTTAAATCGTGAGATCGGTCTGTATGGCAGCTATATCCATCTGAACCGATCTGGGCCAAATTGCAGAAAAATGTTGAAGAGCCCAACCCAACTTACTGCCTCAAATTTCGGTGAAATCGGACAATAATGCGCCCTTTATGGGCCCAAGATCTTAAATCGGCGGATCGGTACATATGGCAGCTATATTCAAATCTGGACCGAGTTGGGCCAAGTTTCAGACAAATGTCGAAGAGCCTAATGCAACTCACTGTCCCAAATTTCGGCGACATCGGATATTAAATGCGCCTTTTATGGCCCCAAAACTTTAAATCGAGAGATCAGTCTATATGGCAGCTATATCCAAATCAAGACCAATCTACACCAAATACTAGAAAGATGTCGAGGGGCTTAACGGAACTTACTGTTCCCAATTTCGGCGACATCGGATATTAAATGCGCCTTTTATGGCCCCAAAACCTTAAATCGAGAGATCGATCTATATGGCAGCTATATCCAAATCTAGATCGATCTGATCCAAATTGAGGAAGAATGCCGAAGGGCTTAACACAACTCAGTGTCCCAAATTTCGGCGACATCGGAAAATAAATGCGCCTTTAATGGGTCCAAAATCTTAAATCGAGAGATCGGTCTATATGGCAGCTATATCCAAATCTGGATCGATCTGATCCAAAATGAAGAAGAATATCGAAGGGCTTAACGCAACTCACTGCCTCAAATTTTGGCGACATCGGACAATAAATGCGCCTTTTATGGGCCAAAAACCTTGAATCGAGAAACCGGTCTATATGGCAGGTATATCAAAATCTGGACCGATCTAGGCCAAATTGGTGAAGGAAGTCGAGGGGTCTCGCAACTCACTGTCCCAAATTTCAGCGACATCGGACAATAAATGCGCCTTTAATGGGTCTGAAACCTCAAATCGAGATGTCGGTCTAATGGCAGCTATATCCAAATCTTGACCGATTTGGGCCAAGTTTCAGAAAAATGCCGAAGAGCCTAGTACAACTCACTATCCCAAATTTCGACGACATCAGATAATAAATGCGCTTTTTATAGCCCCAAAACCTTAAATCGAGAAATCGGTCTATATGACAGTTATATCCAAATCTGGACCGATTTGGGCCAAATTGAAGAAGAATGTCGAAGGGCTTAGCACAACACACTTTCCCAAATTTCGGCGACATCGGACCATAAATGCGCCTGTTATAGGCCCGAAACCTTAAATTGAGAGATCAGTCAATATGGCAGATATATTCAAATCTGGACCGATCTGGATAAAGATGTCGAAGGGCTTAACACAACTCACTGTCCTAAATTTTGGCAAAATCGGGCAATAGATCCGCCTTTTAGGGGCCCAAGACCTTAACTCGAGATATCCGTCGATATGGCAGATATATGAAACTCTGGACCGATCTGGACCAAATTGATAAAGGATGTCGAAAGGCTTAACGCAACTCACTGTCCCAAATTTCAGCAAAATTGGCTTATAAATGTGGCTTATATGGGTCTTAGACCCTAAAACGGCGGATCGGTTATAGGGGGATATATCAAGATATAGTCCGATGTAGCCCATTTCCAATTTAACCTGATGATGCATAGAAAAGGCCTTTGCAAAGTTTCAGCTCAACATCTCTGTTCTTAAAGGACTGTAGCGTGATTTCAGCAGACAGACGAACGGACATGGCAAGATCGTCTTAGGGTTTTACGACGATCAAGAATATATATACTCTATGGGGTCGGAAATGGGTATTTGGATGCAAACAGAATGACAAAAAGGATTATACCCCTATTCTTCGGTGGTGGGTACAAAAACATGGTGGCTTCGTTTGGCTGCGTTTAGTTTAAAGTTATTTTATTTAGTTGATGTTTGATGATGATACCTACACAAACACAGTTTGGTATTTTCAAAAGCATAAGTGTGTCCATCATTGTTTTTAACAAATAGATAGAAAAAGTACCAAATTGGTACAAAATTCAATATCAACGATTTTGGTACCAGCTCAAAAAAAATTTAGCTGTTCTCTTCCGTTACTGGAAAAACAATTGCAATGACCAAAGCAAGAGCATCGCTATATTGGCTATAAACTGCACACTTACTTCTCCCACCCCGTACTTATATTTCAAATAAGATGGTTTGAATTGGTATTGGACAGTAGTAGGTGGATACGAACCAACCAGTGGCATCTGCAGCTGAAGCGGTAAAAGCATCATCAATACATCACAGAATGTCAAGACATATCACACACCCCCTGAAATCTTTTGCATCGCTTTCGACTAGGATTTCATCAACAGCAACAACAATAACTCCACTTACACAGAACTACTCATCAGCGCCATTCAATTTTTGCATTGACTCAATAACATTGAGATGTCCAACGGCCAAGTATCACCTTACCACCCACTTAGAGAGTGCGAGAGTGATGCGAAAATTGAAACAACACTTGTTAGCCTTCACACACAGGCAAGAGCTATAGAGAGAATAACCCAGCAAACGTTTAAGAGAAAGGTTCAAATTCAAGTTTTATCTTCGTTTTAAAAACGATCACATGAGGAACGACAGATCACTAGAACGAATACCAACATGCGTGCGCCCAGATCTAGGGTCCAAATAGAGACACAATTGCAAGAGCAAGGACTATTATAGAACCTGCCCCTAATCCATTAGCAGTAATAAGAAAAGCGAATTCCTCACTAAGTTCAATCAATACTGGTGGTCCAGTGGGTGATGCGCGTTAGGGTAAAAAATTACTTGGCTTGTCATCAGCGTCTGAATTAAAACTGGCTATCCACTGAGAGATGGAGGGTGGTTGAGAGGAGGTTTCTCCGAAATTTATCTCCAGACAGCGGAAAATGTGGGAACGACTCTTTTACGGAATTTGATGGCGCTTTATAGGAGAAGAACGTTAAAGTCAATGGTTGCTGTAACGAGAAGGCATTCAACTTATTATCTATCTTCATTAGTGGCCTTGATAATCCTTAGCCTGGCAATATGATAGTCTCCAACCAATAAACTCCCCCTATGGAAGATGCTGCAGGTGTGGATACCATCTTCCTGCACTAAAGTATAAAGTCATACTTTCTGTGCAGAAGGTGAATAATAAAAGGTTTCCATGGAAGGGTTGGACGATTGTGAGAGGACGTTCATGGTGATAACGGAAATAACAAACATTTTTGGACTAGAGTCGGCTCAGAATCCTTGTCACCCTCGCAAGGAGTTTCTGTTATATTATGTAAGAATGCAAGAGGAGGCAACCAGCGATAAATCATTCAGAATTTTGGCAAGAGATGATACTGGCCTTCTTCAAGGAACCGTGGTTACGAGGTGACAAAGTTCGTGCACTTAGATTAGGCAATCTTAAACTCATTACTACCCGACAGAAGCAGTAATAGGAAGCTGAGGGGATCTAAGCTTTTCCCTTATTTCTTATTACAGCAATGACGACTTAACGGCAGTGTAAACCATTACTGGTTTTAGCCGGTACGAATAGTTGCGCCATGAGTATCACTGAGGCCCAAGTCTATCAATTCTAACTACATATCGTCGACATGTTGGAAATCAATCTTAGAGTCCCACAATTAGGGGATGTGGGCAATCCTGTCAAAAGGAAAGGCTGATACAAAACTCCTCCTTCCTTTATTCCTTAGCACTTCAAATACAGTCTACCAAAGCCTGAATACGTTGCCGGTACGAATAATAGAGACTCGAGATCAGTATTCATGTACTTACCATATGATGAAGACAACCGTCGGCTGGACTTGGTTTGGGCCTAAGGATTGGTGGGAGCTCAAGGGAGCTCAAACATTCCACTAAGGAACAGGGACAAACTTCTCACATATCAATGAGTGCAGTCCGATTTAAGTTTTAAGCTCAATGATAAGGGACCTACTTTTTATAGCCGAGTCCGAACGGAGTGCCGCAGTGCGACATCTCTTTGGAGGGCAGTTCTATATGGTCTCGCTAGGATTCGAACCCAGGCGTTCAGCGTCATAGACGGACATGCTACCCTCTGCGCTACGGGAGTTCAAGGGGCACTTTCATGAAATTGGAGGAGACGCCAACCTACATCACTGCTTATGGGGGATCATCGATATAAACAATACAGGTGAAGAATTTTTATACCTACCACCGAAGGATGAGGGTATATTCATTTTGTCATTCTATTTGCAATACTTCGAAATATCCATTTCCAAACCTAAAGAGTATATATATTCTTGATCGTCTGCCTGTTGAAATCACGGTACAGGCTTTAAAAATGGAGATAGTTAAAACTTTGAACAGATTTTTTTTTTGTCTAAAGGCAGGTTAAGATCGATGGGCTAAATCGGACTATATCTTGATATGGCCCCCTTATATACTGATCTGACGATTTAAGATTTCAGGTTTTAGGTCCATTAAAGCCACATTTATTATCCCATTTCGCTGAATTTTGGGACATAAAGTTGTGTTGGGCGTCTCGGCATCCTTGTTCAGATCGGTCCAGATTTGGATATAGCTGCCATACAGACCGATCTCTCGATTTACGGTCTTGGGCCGATAAAAGGCGGAATTTTTATCAGATTTTGCAGAAATTTGGTATAGCGAGTTGTGTTAGGCTCCTCGATATCCCTGTTCAACACGGGCCAGATCGGTCCAGATTTGGATATAGATGTCATATATCCTGATCTCACGATTTAAGGTTTTAAGTCCTTAAAAGTTGAATTTATTAACAGAATTCGCTGAAATTTAGAACAATGAGTTCTGTAAGGCCCTTCGTCATTCGTCCCTAGTATAGTCAAGATTTGACTATAATTGGATATAGTTGCCGTATATACCGATCTCCCGATTTATGTTCTTCGGTCAATAAAAACACGTTTATTACTCGTATTTCGCTGAAATTTGACACAGTAGTCTGTGACAATTTAGTTCAAATCGCTCTATATTTATTGTATTGGGTTGCCCAAAAAGTAATTGCGGATTTTTTAAAAGAAAGTAAATGCATTTTTAATAAAACTTAGAATGAACTTTAATCAAATATACTTTTTTTCTAAATAACTGACAGAAGAAAGAATGCAATTACAGAGTCACAAGCTGTGAAAAAATTTGTCAACGACGACTATATGAAAAATCCGCAATTACTTTTTGGGCAACCAAATAGATATAGCTGTGATAAACATACACCCGATTTAAGTTCTTAGGCTCATAAGAGTGGAATTTTTATAACTTATGAATAAGGTACAATGAGTTGGTTTAGACCATAACATAGCATGAATACGGTGGAAATCGGACCATAATCAGATATAGCTGCTATAGATTCATATTCATTCTATAGAGCTATCCGATCGAAATGCCGCGTAATGATTGTTTTAGAAGCTGTCTTAATGTCCGCAGGAAGTGGTTTTTCTCCGATATGGGTGTTCTTATAATCGTATCTCTGAGATCTTTCGTTTCTCTCAGATTTATCAACGAGATGGGATGGTTTCCACAGGGAACGCGATATGAGCCTACATTTCTACGAGGAACATTTGTATGTGGACGTGCAGAGACACTTGTTATTATACACACAAGATATCCTTTGATAGGTACGGACCATTGCCGTCCTTGAGAAGCATATACAGGTTTCAGATTTGTATAACCTCAACCAAAGGATGGGGTTGAGGTACTTATGTCATTGTTTCACTTGTAAGCCTCCAAATATTGATCTTAAACCTCGGCTGAGATTTTGCACGATAATGACCATTAACAACTGTACCTAGTATGGACAGAATCGCTCCATAATCTGATGTAGCCCCAATATCATCCCGATTTCCCGATTGCTAAGCTTTTGGAAGGCTCAATGTTTTTACCTATATTGCTAAAATTTTGTATATTTGGTTCTTTTATGATTCCAAAATATCTGAGACATGTTTGGTCTAAAAGCGTACAAACTCTGATAATAAAGCGATCCTTCGTTTTTATACCCAAACAAATATTCATGGGGGTATACCATTCTATACATTCCGTTTGTAACACCACGAAATATCAATCTGCTACCACATAAAGTAGATATATTCTTAATCGTCTTGTGATTTTAATTCGATCTGGCATGTCCGTCCGTCCTCATGCGCCCGTCGAACGCGTAGAGCTGGCCGCAACAGATTTTGCCCAAATGATCTAGACCAAATTGAAGAAGGATGTAGAAGGGCCTAACACAACTCACTGTCACGAATTTCGGCGACATCGGACAATTAATGCGCCTTTTTTGGGCCCAAAACCTTACATCGAGAGATCGGTCTATCTTTCTAATTACAAATCTGGACCGATCCAGACCAAATTGAAGAAGAATGTCGAAGGGCCTATCACAACTAACTGTCCCGAATTTGGGCGACATCGAAAAATAAATGCGCCCAAATAAAGGGCCCAAAACTTTAAATCGAGAGATCGGTCCATATGGCAGCTATATCCAAATCTGGACCGATCTGGGCCAAATTGCTGAAAGATATATAAAAGGGCCTAACGCAACCCATTGTCTCAAATTTCAGCAAAATCGCATAGTAAAAGTGGCTTTTATGGGCCTTGGACTCTAAATCGGCGGACGGGTCCAAATTGCAGCTATATCTAAATCTGGACCGGTTTAAGCCAATTTGAAGAGGGATGTCGAAGGGCCTAACACAACTCACTGTCTCAAATTTCAGCGATATCGGACAATAAATCCGCCATTTATGGGGCCAAGACTTAAAATCAAGAGATCGGTCTATCTCTCTATATTCAAATCTGGACTGATCTAGACCACTGTCTCAAATTTGGGCGACATCGGACAATAGATCCGCCATTTATGGGGCCAAGACTTAAAATCAAGAGATCGGTCTATCTCTCTATATTCAAATCTGGACCGATCTAGACCAAAATGAAGAAGGATGTCGAAGGGCCTAACACAACTCACTGTCTCAAATTTGGGCGACATCGGACAATAAATGCTTGTCTTATGGGCCCAAAACCTTAAATCGAGAGATCGGTCCATATGGCAGCTATATCCAAAACTGGACCGATCTGGGCCAAATTGAAAGATGTAAAAGGGCCTAACGCAACTCACTATCCCAAATTTCAGCGAAATCGAACAATAAATGTGGCTTTTATGGCCCTAAGATCCAAAATCGGCGGATCGGTCTATATGGGGACTATAACAAGATATAGTCCGATAAAGCCCATCTTCGTACTTAACCTGCTTATGGGCAAAAAAAAGTATGTGCAAAGTTTCAGCTCAATATCTCTATTTTTAAAGACTGTAGCGTGATTTCAGCAGACAGACGGACGGACATGGCTAGGTCGTCTTAGATTTCTACGCTGATCAAGAATATATATGTTTTATAGGGTCGGAAATAGATATTTCAATGTGTTGCAAACGGAATGACAAAATGAATATACCCCCAACTTTCGGTGGTGGGTATAAAAAAAAACCGAGCTCCCGATTTGATATCTTGCAAATGCGAATTTTGCCCATGAACATTCCACTAAGGAACAGGGGCAAATTTCTCACATATCAATGAGTGCAATCCGATTCAAGTTTAAGCTCAATGATAAGCGACTTCCTTTTTTATAGCCGAGTTCGAACGGTGTGCCGCAGTGCGACACCTCTCTGAAAAGAAGTTTTACATGGCAACGTACCTCACAAATATTGCCAGCATTGGGAGGGGAAAACCACCTCTGAAAATTTTTTCTGATTGTCTCGTTACGATTCGAACCTAGGCGTTCAGCATTAAAGGCGGACATGCTAACCTCTGCGCTACTGTGGCTTCCTTAGTCTGATATAGCCCTCATAAAAACCGAGCTCCCGATTTGACATCTTGAACCCCTTTTTTTGTTTGGCTGAAATTATTTGCAGAGTGTTCTGTTAAGACTTCCAACAATCGTGCCATGCATGGTCCACATAGCTCTACAACCTTTTAATCCGGTCTATAAGCAAGTAAAGGGTGATTTTTTTGAGGTTAGGATTTTCATGCATTAGTATTTGACAGATCACGTGGGATTTCAGACATGGTGTCAAAGAGAAAGATGCTCAGTATGCTTTGACATTTCATCATGAATAGACTAACTAACGAGCAACGCTTGCAAATCATTGAATTTTATTACCAAAATCAGTGTTCGGTTCGAAATGTGTTCATTCACCGTAACGTTGCGTCCAACAGCATCTTTGAAAAAATACGGTCCAATGATTCCACCAGCGTACAAACCACACCAAACAGTGCATTTTTCGGGATGCATGGGCAGTTCTTGAACGGCTTCTGGTTGCTCTTCACTCCAAATGCGGCAATTTTGCTTATTTACGTAGCCATTCAACCAGAAATGAGCCTCATCGCTGAACAAAATTTGTCAAAATTTGAACACATTTCGAACCGAACACTGATTTTGGTAATAAAATTCAATGATTTGCAAGCGTTGCTCGTTAGTAAGTCTATTCATGATGAAATGTCAAAGCATACTGAGCATCTTTCTCTTTGACACCATGTCTGAAATCCCACGTGATCTGTCAAATACTAATGCATGAAAATCCTAACCTCAAAAAAATCACCCTTTACAACCATGCCCTTCACCTGAGTTCATCTTGTGTAAGCTTTAACCACTATGCGTGTTGGTGGGTTCCCAAGATTCGGCCAGGTCTAAATCGTTCCTTAACGTGATATAGCTTCCATATCTTCAGGGCGCAAATCTGTCTGAGTTCAAATTTCCAAGAATTTCCACTATAAGTCTTGTTTTTGAAACCTGGTAATTCTTATTACCATGTGACGAAGTCTCGTAACCTCAACAAATTACCTCCTAAAGGCGAAATGTCCCGGGCGAAAGAAGAATTTATCTTTATTACATTCACAATAAAATTCCTTAATAAGAAGGGCTAAGAATTTTCCATAAAAATCTGTTCGTGTATTGGCATGTCTTCCCCGCGGCTGCAAAAAACTTACGTACCTTTCCCCTCAAAGCATTTTCCCGTCTACAATATTCTTAAAAAAATCCTTCACAAAATCTACCAAATTTCCAAATATTTTAAATCAGCGGCCCACTGTGTTGCTATCACTAATACAACCAGCGATATTTTGCCCATCTGAATAGGCCTTCGGAATTCATAGATCATTTCTTGTATCTTATCGGTCGTTTACGGTTTCTCATAAGCATATAGTTTTGCTCATATGGTTTGCTGGGTTATCGGTTAACATTACAACAATGTTGGCCCTTTAACAAACATAGTAGTCAAATGAAGTAATACTATTTATTTCCTCTTCTTGTTGATATCCATACAAAACATTTTATTTTTGCAATTGATGGTAAGAGTTTGCTTGCCCTACAACTCAAAGGCCAACTCCCCAATACACAAGGATCATTGACCCAAGGCAGATGACATCTGTTTTAATTCACGCACTTTTGTTGAGTTTTTCCTTTGTTTTATTGAAAGGGATAACGAAAATTGTAAACAATTCATTTTCCTGCTTCAAGATCTCGATTTTCCGTGAGTGCAAGTGTCAGTGTGTGTTTGTGTGGGAGTGTGCGTGATAAATTGATATTGACTTGATGGAACTTTGTACTGTTCCCATTTGCCGCCGTACATACGAAGTTCATGGTGCGTTTGGCGTAACTCAAGTGTTTGCAATTCCACCATGCATATTGAAGGACAGGCATTATTTTTGGCACAGTGAAGAATTGATACATGAACCCACTACTCGAAGCTCTTTGATGGTGGAGGACAATATCCCGAGGGTTCCATACAAATACATGGCCACTTTAGTGGATACTTGAGAAGCATATGGGCGAATGCCAGGAAATGTGCCCATCCATATTGTAATTGCTCAAGAGATTCGAAAATCGATTTGATGCAGAAGAGAAGCATGTTTCCTTTTCTTATTGGTGTAAATGCTTTTAAAGATCGATTAGTCTGTAGATAATTGTCACAAGGTTAAATGATGCATCGGCTTAAACAGATGAACCACTGAAAATGCCAAATCGCCAAGGGAATTAAATTCGTTCCTAAATCAATCAAGGAAGAGATAAAACCCTTCCTATTTGAACTGTGTCACCTTGTTGATTGACAAAATGCTTTTATCTGATTAAACAAATCAAACGTTTTCCAATCAAACCTTTGTTTTTATTAAATTTGTTATTTGTATTGAGAATGCGGCCGGGCTGAATCTTACATGCAAACAATCGTCTTTAGACAAACAATTGAATGCTAAACATTGTAGAAGTCATTGTGTTATATTTCAGTTCATTTGGATAAGAATTGCGCCTTGTAGAGGCTTAAAAAGCAAAATCGGGAGATCGGTTTATATGGGAGCTGTATCAAGCTACAGATCGATTCAGACCATATTGAACACGTATGTTGAAAGTCATGGAAGAAGCCGTTGTACAAAATTTTAGCCAAATTGGATGAGAATTGCGCCCTCTAAAGGCTCAAGAAGTCAAGATCCCGGATCCGTTTATATGGCAGTTATATCAGGTTATGTACCGATTTGCACCATACTTATAACAATTGTTGAAAGTCGTAACAAAACACCTCATGCAAAATTCCAGCTAAATCGGATGAGAATTGCTCTCTCTAGTGGCTCAAGAAGTCAAGACCCAAGATCGGTTTATGTGGCAGCCATGTCAGGTTTTAAACCGATTTGAACCATACCTAGCACAGTTGTTGGAAGTGGTACTAAAACACCACGTTCAAAATTACAGCCAAATCGGAAAGGTAGTGCGCCCTCTAGACGCTCAAGAAGGCAAGAACCAAGATCGGTTTATGGCAGCTACATGGAAACATGGACCGATATGGCCTATTTACAATCCCAACCGACCTACACTAATGAAAAGTATATGTGCTTTACTCCTTCGAAAGTTAGCGTGCTTTTGACAGAGAGACGGGTGGACGGACGAACGGATGGACAGACGATCAAGAATATATATACTTTATGGGGTCTTAGACACATATTTCGGGGTGTTGCAAACAGAATGACGAAATTAGTATACCCCCATCCCATCGTGGGATGGTGACGCTTTTAAGCTGCTATTCATGGTGACGCTTTTAAGCTGCTATTCACTTTCTTGAATGCCACTCCGCTAGATTCAAAATTGTGGCAAATTGCCACAGAAGCAAACTTCTCACATATCAATGAGTGCAGTCCGATTCAAGTTTAAGCTCAATGATGAGGGGCCTCCTTTTTATAGCCAAGTCCGAACGGCGTGCCGCAGAGCGACATCTCTTTTGAGAGAAGTTTTAAATGGCGTAGTAGCACCACTGAAAATTTTTTCAGATGGTCTGCAATTTTTGTCCGATTTGGCGGAAATTTTGCATGTAGTGTTCTGTTATGACTTCCAACAACTGTGACAAGTACGACTTAAATCGGTCTATATCCTGATATAGCTCACATATAAACCAATCTCCCGATTTAATTCCTTGAGTCCTTAAAATTTTTGTCCGATTTGGCTGAAATGTAGAATAAAATTATACCCTTCAACTACATTTATTTTGTGTACATTTTTATACCCACCACCGAAGGATGGGGGTATATTCATTTTGTCATTCCGTTTGCAACACATTGAAATATCCATTTCCGACCCTATAAAGTATATATATTCTTCATCAGCGTAAAAATCTTAGACGATCTATACATGTCTGGCCGTCTGTCCGTCTGTCTGTTGAAATCACGCTATAGTCTTCAAAAATAGAGATATGGAGCTGAAACTTCGCACAGATTCTTTTTTATACCCTCCACCATAAGATGGGGGGTATACTAATATCGTCATTCTGTTTGTAACTACTCGAAATATTCGTCTGAGACCCCATAAAGTATATATATTCTTGATCGTCGCGACATTTTATGCTGATCTAGCCATGTCCGTCCGTCTGTCCGTCCGTCTGTCTGTCGAAAGCACGCTAACTTCCGAAGGAGTAAAGCTAGCCGCTTGAAATTTTGCACAAATACTTCTTATTAGTGTAGGTCGGTTGGTATTGTAAATGGGCTATATCGGTCCATGTTTTGATATAGCTGCCATATAAACCGATCTTGGTCTTGACTTCTTGAGCCTCTAGAGGGCGCAATTCTTATCCGATTTGAATGAATTTTTGTACGACGTGTTTTGTTATGATATCCAACAACTGTGCCGAGTATGGTTCAAATCGGTTCATAACCCGATATAGCTGTCATATAAACCGATCTGGGATCTTGATTTCTTGAGCCTGTAGAGGTCGCAATTATTATCCGATTTGCCTGAAATTTTGTACGACGGATTCTCTCATAACCATCAACAAACGTGTTTATTATGGTCTGAATCGGTCTATTGCCCGATACAGCTCCCATATAAATCGATCTCTCTATTTTACTTCTTGAGCCCCCAAAGGGCGCAATTCTTATTCGAATTGGCTGACATTTTACACAGGTCTCCAACATATAATTTAATTGTGGTCCAAACCGGAGCATATCTTAAAATCGCTCTAATAGCAGAGCAAATCTTTTCTTATATCCTTTTTTATACCCTGCACCATAAGATGGGGGTATACTAATTTCGTCATTCTGTTTGTAACTACTCGAAATATTCGTCTGAGACCCCATAAAGTATATATATTCTTGATCGTCGCGACATTTTATGTCGATCTAGCCATGTCCGTCCGTCTGTCCGTCCGTCCGTCCGTCTGTCTGTTGAAAGCACGCTAACTTCCGAAGGAGTAAAGCTAGCCGCTTGAAATTTTGCACAAATACTTCTTATTAGTGTAGGTCGGTTGGCATTGTAAATGGGCCATATCGGTCCATGTTTTGATATAGCTGCCATATAAACCGATCTAGGGTCTTGATTTCTTGAGCCTCTAGAGTGCGCAATTCTTATCCGATTGGAATGAAATTTTGCACGACGTGTTTTCTTATGATATTCACCAACTGTGCCAAGTATGGTTGAAATCGGTCCATAACCTGATATAGCTGCCATATAAACCGATCTTGGGTCTTGACTTCTTGAGCCTCTAGAGTGCGCAATTCTTATCCGATCAGAATGAAATTTTGCACGACGTGTTTTCTTATGATATTCACCAACTGTGCCAAGTATGGTTGAAATCGGTCCATAACCTGATATAGCTGCCATATAAACCGATCTTGGGTCTTGACTTCTTGAGCCTCTAAAGGGCGCAATTCTTATCCGATTGGAATGGAGATTCGTACGACGTGTTTTGTTATGATACCCAACAACTGTGCCAAGTATGGTTTAAATCGGTCCATAACCTGATATAGCTGCCATATAAACCGATCTTGGGTCTTGACTTCTTGAGCCTCTAGAGGGCACAATCCTTATCCGATGTGAATGAGTTTTTGCACGAAGTATTTCGTCATGATATCCAACAACTGCGCCAAATATGGTTGGAATCGGTCCATAACCTGATATAGCTGTCATATAAACAGATCTGGGGATTTGAATTCTTGAGCTTCTAGAGGCCGCAATTCCTATCCGATTTGGCTGAAATTTTGCATGACGTATTTTATTTTTACTTTCAACAACTGTGTCAAATAAGGTTCAAATCGGTTCATAACCTGATATAGATGCCATATAAACCGATCAGGGATCTTGACTTCTTGACCCCTAGAGGTCGCAATTATTATCCGATATGCCTGAAATTTTGTGCGACGGATCCTCTCATGACCATCAACAAACGTGTTTATTATATTCTGAATCGGTCTATAGCCCGATACAGATCCCATATAAATCGTTCTCTCTATTTTACTTCGTGAGCCCCAATGGGCGCAATTCTTATACGAATTGGCTGACATTTTACACAGGTCTCCAACATATAATTTAATTGTGGTCCAAACCGGACCATATCTTGATATCGTTTTAATAGCAGAGCAACTCTTTTCTTATATTCTTTTTAGCCTAAGAAGAGATACCGGGAAAAGAACTCGACAAATGCGATCCATGGTGGAGGGTATATAAGATTCGACCCGGCCGAACTTAGCACGCTTTTACTTGTTGTTTCATAAGCAGGTTAAGTTCGAAGATGGGCTATATCGGTCTACATCTTGATATAGCCCCCATATAGACTGATCCGCCGATTTAGGGTCTTACGCCCATAAAAGCCACTTTTATTATCTGATTTTGCTGAAATTTAGGACAGTGAGTTGTGTTAGACCCTTTGACATTCTTCGTCAATTTGGCTCAGATCGGTCCAGATTTGGATATAGCTGCTATATAGACCGATCCTCCGATTTAGGGTCTTAAGCCTATAAAAGCCACAGTTATTATCCGATTTTGCTGAAATTTGGGACAGTGAGTTGCGTTCGCCCCTTCGACATTCTTCGTCAATTTAGTCTAGATCGGTCTTGATTTGGATATAGCTGCCATATAGATCGATCCTCCGATTTAAGTTCTTAGGCCCATAAAAGCCACATTTATTACCTGATTTTGCTGAAATTTGGGACAGTGAGTTAAGTTAAGCCCCTTGACATACTTCTGCATAATGGCACAGGTCAATCCAGATTTCGATATAGCTGCCATATGGACCGATCTCTCGGTTTTAGGTTTTGGGGTCATAAAAAGAGCATTTATTATCCGATGTCGCCGCAATTTGGGACAGTGAGTTGTATTAGGCCCTTCGGCATCCATCTCCAATTTGGCTCATATCGGTCCAGATTTGGATATAGCCGCCATATAGACCAATGTCTCGATTTAATGTTTGGGGCCATAAAAGGCGCATTTATTGTCCGATGTTGCCGAAATTTGGGACAGAGAGTTAAGTTAAGCCCCTCCACATATTTCTGCAATTTGGTCTAGATCGAATAAGATGAGCATATTGCTGCCATATTGACCCATATCTCGATTTAAATCTGATTTAACTGAAATTTGACACAATGACTTATGTTAGGCTTTTCGATATCCATGTTGTATATGGTTCAGATCTTTTTATTTTTAGATATAGCTACTAAAAAGACATCCGCAACAAAGATGATCCACATCATAAATCACTATAGCTGCTAGAGTTCCATATTTAGTGCAAGATTTTGTCGAAATGGGGTTTATATATATATATATATATATCTGAGGTGTTGGGTATACAAAGTTCGGCCAGGCCGAACTAAATGCTGTTTTTCTTGTTATTATACCCACCACCGAAGAATGGGGGTATATTCATTTTGTTAATCCGTTTGCAACACATCGCATATCCCTTCCGACCCTATAAAGTATAGACATTCTTGGTTGTCGTAAAAATCTAAGACGATCTAGCCATGTCCGTCCGATGAAATCACGCTACAGCCTTTAAAAAAAGAGATATTGAACTTAAATTTTGAACAGATTCTTTTTTTTATCCATTGGCAAGTTCGAAGATGGCCTATATCAGACTCTATCTTGATATAGCCCCCATATAGACCGATCCGCCGCTTTATGATCTAGGGCCCAAAAAAGTCACATTTATCATTAGATTTTGCTGAAAATTGGGAGAGTGAGTTGTGTAAGGCCACACGACATCCTTCATTAATGTGGTTCCGATCGGTCCAGATTTGAATATAGCTGCCATATAGACCGATATCTCGATTTAAGGTCTTGGGCCCATAAAAAGCGCATTTATTGTCCGGTTTTGCCAAAATTTGGGACAGTGAGTTGTGTTAGGCCCTACGACGTCTTTCTGCAATTTGGCCCAGTTCGGTTCAAATTTGGATATAGCTGCCATATAGACCGATCTTTCGAGTTAGGGCTTTGGATCCATAAGAAGCGCATTTATTGTTCGATGTCGCCGAAATTTGGAACAATGAGTTGTGTTAGACCTCTCGACGTCTTTCTGCAGTTTGGCCTAGATCGCGTGAGATTTGTTTAGAACTGCCGTATAGACCGATCTCTCGATTTAAGGTTTTGGGCCCATAAAAAGCGCATGTATTTTCGATGTCGCCGAAATTTATTGTCCGATTTCGCCGAAATTTGGGACAGTGAGTTGTGGTAGGAAGATCGAAATTCTTTTTCAATTTGGTCCAGATCAGTCCAGATTTGCATATAGCTACCATATAGACCGATCTCTCGATTTAAGATTTCGGGCCCATAGGAGGAGCATTTATTTACCGATGTCGCCTACATTTGGGGAATGGAATTGTGTTAGTGCCTTCGATATCTTAATTTTGTTTGGCCCAGGTCGGTTCAGATTTGGAAAAGCTGTCATATATACCGATCTCTTTAAAGTCTTGGCCCCATAAAAGGCGCATTTATAATCCGATTTCGCTGAAATTTGACACTGAGGCTTATGTTAGGTCGGTCTATATATGTATATAACTACCAAAAAGACCAATATTGTTCTACAAAATTGAACAATGACTTGTAGTTTTTAGACCGACCAGCAATGGTCCAAATCGGACCATATTTCTATATAGATGCTATGGAGATGTAAATTATGCATTTTCATCCAGATTTTTTGGTCTAGATCATACCATATATCGATATAGCTGCTGCGGTATATACCTAAGGTGTTAGGTATCCAAAGTTCAGCCCGGCCCAACTTAATGCGTTTTTACTGGTTATTTTTAGAATCGGAATGTTTGAAGTACAGTGGAATACAATAATAGTTAACAGTAATACGAATACTAACGAAAATTCTGGGGAAGGAGTTAGGGCACCCCTCTAGCTACGCCAATGTTTATATACCTTCCACACCTATGGCATGTAATGAGTGATGGAAAAGCAGCAAGTATTTGTGGCAGATATCTTCTGCAACTGCTACCCTGTCGTCCCCGCCCACTTACACAAATCCATTTATAAGTGATGTGATGAAGATGCATACCAAGTGAGGACACTCAATTTAAAAACAAAGCTGCCTTAAGAAATGGAAAAATACTCTTAAGCGTTCGTTTTCGAAATTCAGGATAAAAGGAAAGCGCAGGAAATGACATCAGTAAATTGATCCATTCGCAGAAATTGCGAAGCTGTCATTGCATTGTCATTTGTCGAAAAGTCCAGGACATTGGTAGATGGTGACACGCATGCTGCTGCGTTCACTATCGAACATTGTTGCACGTTACAATTCTGTCCGTTCAGCTTCATCTATCATTGGGAAGTGTTTGTTACAACGTGCATACATAGATACAACCCTTTTCCGTAGAGTTGTTATCGATAGATGGTAGATGTGTCATTGTCGTGGTTGTCACTGCCGTTACTATTGTTGTTTTAATTGACACTTTACAACTGTCATTTAGACAAAATAATTTCTTTGAAATTGGTGAGTGCATTAAACAAATTGTTTTATCTGTTTTTTTTTTCTATTCGTTGGATACGGTCTTATCACATTTTAATGTCAAGCTTTGATGGTGATGCTCAATGTAAGTATTTCATAGCTGGGATGATGAGGTGGTTATTTTGGCAACTTTTGTTGTTCAAGTCCTTTGCATGTTTTATGTTCTGGTGGATGTGTCGAGACATCCAGATACATTTGTATACCCACCATAGTAAGGGGTATAATCATATAGTCATTCCGTTGGCAGCATATTGAAATATTAACTTCTGAACCTATAGAGAATATATATTGGTACTTACTTACTTTAATTGCCTATGACGGAACATTTGTTCCACTAGCCGAACGTAGAATAGCGATCCAAGCACTCATTCTAAAATCTCTGACACCACGTTTCGAGGTGTCTTCCACCACTTGATGTTTCCATCGTGCTTTTGGTCTTCCCGGTTTGCGAGTGCCACCGTGTTTGCCTTCAAAAGACATCTTTGCTGGAGCATCTTCAACCATTCTGACAATATGAGCTAGCCAACGCAGCCGTTGTATTTTGATGCGTGTGACTATGCTATCATCATCATACAGCTCATACAGTTCGTGGTTCATACTTCGCCTATATTCTCCATTAACGCAAACTGGTCCATATATCATACGAAGAATGTTTCTCTCTTATACTCCAAGCACTGACTCATCTGCTTTCACAAACACCCATGCTTCAGAACCATATAACAACACGGGTAGTAGCAGTGTCTTGTATAGTGTAATCTTCGTCTGTCGAGAGGTCGCCTTGTTTCTAAACTGCTTACTTAGTCCAAAGTAGCATATATTTGCCAGTATTATTCTTCGCTTAATCTCAAAACTGGTGTCATTCGTTTCGGTTACGGCGATGCCGAGGTAGATAAAGTTACTGACTATCTCAAAGTTGTGCTTACCAACTTTCTCCATTTTATTTATCTGCTCGGTTGTACAGGGTGTTTTGGGAGTTGAGACCATCCATTTCGTCTTATCCCCATTTACTGCAAGACACATTTTCTCCGACTGTCTTTCGATTCTTCCAAAGGCAGCAGTTACTATTTCCGGTTACCGACCTATGATGTAGATGTCGTCGTCATTAAAGAGATCACACTATAGGCTGTCTCCTTGTCTGAAACCTCGTTTGGTATTAGATGGTTCGGAGAGATTCTTCGGGATGCATCTGTATTTGACGCAGTGTGAACAACTGGTCCAGGGTGGATTTACCAGGTCTAAAGCCGCATTGATAGGGCCAATCATCTCATTGACTTTAGGTTTTAATCTTTCATACAGTACGCTCGAGAGTATCTTGTATGCGATGGGGAGGAGACTTTTTCCTCTGTAGTTGGCAAATTTCGTCTTGTCTCCTTTTTTGTGTACGGGACGTAGTATGCTGAGGTTCCAATCATCGGGTTTGCGTTTTTCTAGCCAGATTGCGCAGATAAGCTGATATATACGCCTTATCAGTGTGTTGCCTCCGGCCTTAAATAGTTCAGCGGGTAACCCGTCGGCACCTGCTGCCATGTTGTTCTTTAGTCGGGCCTCTGCTACTTGGACCTCATTCTGACCAGGAGGTAAACATTCTATATCATCATCAGGTATTGGTTCTGCGGTATCCTCTTCGCCACCAACGTCGGACACTAGCAGTTGGGAAAAATGTTCTTTGCATATCCTCAGCATGCTATCTGTGCCAGTTACCAGATTTCCTTCTTTGTCTCTTCATGAGGATGTGCCTGCACCAAAGCCATCGGTTTGATGTTTAATTCTTTGGTAGAATTTCCGGACTTCATTCCGATTCCTATACATCTCAATTCGCTCTCACTCACGTCTTTCCATTTCCTTTTTCTTTCTGTGGAATAGACGTTTCTCCTCTCTCCTTTTCTACCGATACCTCTCCTTCATCTGACGCGTTGCTATTGATTGCAGTGTTGCTCTATATACCGCATTCTTGGCTTCATAAAAGCTGCATTTATTACCCGATTTCGTTCACATTAGAAAAAGTGAGTTGTTTTAAGCCTCCAGGCATCCCATCCAAATATGGTTCAAATCGGACTATATTTAGATATAGCTGCCATACAGACCAATCTTTCGATTAAGGATCTGAAGTCCAAAAAAGCCGCAAATATTATCCGATTTCGCACAAATTTGTTATAGTGAGTTAGGTTGTTTAATTTATCTCAAATCGGTTCAGACTTGGATATACAATAGCTGCCATATAGACCGATCTCTCGACTTAATGTTTTAGGCCCATAAAAGGCGCATTTATTGTCCGATATCGCCGAAATTTGGGATAACGAGTTGAGTTAAGCCCCTTGACATTCATCTGCAATATGAAATATGGATCTAGATCGGTCCTGATATGCATGTAGCTGCCATATAGACCGATCTCTCGATTTAAGGTCTTGCGCCCATAAAAACCGTCCGATTTCGCTGAAATTTGGCATAGCGAGTTGTGTTTGGCCCCTCGACGTCTTTATTCAATACGGCCCAGGTCGGTCTAGATTTGGATAAAGGTGCCTTATATACCATTGGAGACCGGAATAAATGATCAGTTTTTCACCGTATTATGATGAAAGGTTGTTTATATATATACATATATCCGAGGTCGTGGGTATCCATAGTTCTGCCTTGCCGAACTTAATGCCTTTTTACTTTTTTTTAACATTTGGTACAAATCAAACGTTTCGTTCTACCACCTCTGATCCCTGCTCTTATGTTTCTATAAGCGTTGCTCAATTTTTTCCGAAATCTTGAATTGATAATGCTTTATCCACATCAAAGTGCTAAAAACTCACTTAATTCCACTTTGAAGTGTTTGTTCAGTTTTTCTTCCTATCCCATACTGTTTTTTTTTTTTTTTTTTTTGAAATTACACTTCTCTTGCTTGTTTGCGATTTTGTTGGCCATTTATTGTAACAGCATTTGCTACGGTTTTTTGTCACACTTTTGTCATACGAAATTTTTTGGCGTATACTCAATTTGTTAAAAATTTGTTCCACACTTTTTACACTTACTAGCACGTTCGACATGCAGTTCAAGCGGCCAGACTAACGTTTTCAACAAATGGGCCCTCTAATGTGTATTTCATGCATGTTAGCACTGTAATAAAAAAAGCTTCATGGCTAAGCAAGCCAAATGATTGATAAAACATTTTCAAGTTAATTTTTCATTCACCACATTCGGAAATTTGCAAGCAAAAAGGTCAACTGTGTTCACCCAATGGTTGAGTGTTATTTAATCACCATAGGACATTTAGCACCATTTTGCAGTACAAGTATTTTAAAGAGTCTATGTAGGTAAAAGTTTATAATTTCAACATCAACAATGCGTGGATTCGGAAAGAGCCGATTTTTCTAAAATGGGTTTAAACAAGTAAAAAGGCGTTAAGTTCGGCCGGGCCGAACTTTGGATACCTACCACCTCGGGTATATACGTAAACCACCTATCGTCAAAATCCGGTGCGAAATGCATACCTTATGCTTCATAGCAGCTATATCGAAATATGTCATTGATTTATTGTGTATAACAAGATATACGGATGTCGAGAAGCCTAATATAAGTCACAGTGTCAAATTTCGGTGAAATCGGTTCATAAATGCGCCTATTAGGGGACCAAGACTTTAAATCGGGATATCGGTCAACATGGCTGCTATATCCAAATCTGGATCGATCTACACCAAATTGCAGATATATGTGGATGTGTTTAACTTAACTCTCTGTCCCAAATTTCATCAACATCGGACAATAAATGCGCCTTTTATGGGTCCAAAACCTTAAATCGAGAGATCGGTCTATATGGCAGCTACATCAAAAACTGAACCGATCAAGGTCAAACTGAAGAAAGATATCGAGGGGCCTAAGACAACTTACTGTCCTAAATTTCAGCAAAATCGGATACTTAATGCGGCTTTTATAGGCCTATGACCCTAAATCGGAGGATCGGTCTATATGGCAGCTATATCCAAATCTGTACCGATCTGTGCCATATTGCAGAAGTATATCAACATGATAAATGTGGCTTTTATGGGCCTCAGACCCTAAATCGGGGGACTGGTCTATATGGCAGCTATATCCAAATCTGGACCGATCTGGTCCAAATTGACGAAGGTTGTCGAAGGGCCTAACACAACTCACTGTCCCGAATTTTAACAAAATCGGATAATAAATATTGCTTTTATGGTCCTAAGACCCCAAATCGGCGGATCGGTCTATATGGCAGCTATATCCAAATCTGGACCGATCTAGGCAAAATTGTCGAAGCATATCGAGGGGTCTAACACAACTCACTGTCCCAAATTTCAGCAAATTCGGATAATAAATGTGGTTTTTATGGGCCTCAGACCCTAAATCGGAGGATCGGTCTATATGGGGGCTATATCAAGATACTGTCCGATTTAGCCCATCTTTGAACTTAACCTGCTTATGGACAAAAAAAGAATCTGTGCAAAGTTTCAGCACAATATCTTTATTTTTAAAGACTGTAGCGTGATTTCAACAGACAGACGGACAGACGGACAGACATGTCTAGATGGTCTTAGATTTTTACGCTGATCAAGAATATATGTACTTTACAGGGTCGGAAATGGATATTTCGATGTGTTACAAACGGAATGAAAAAAAAAGTAAAAGCGTGCTAAGTTCGGCCGGGCCGAATCTTATATACCCTCCACCATGGATCGCATTTGTCGAGTTCTTTTCCCGGCATCTCTTCTTAGGCAAAAAAGGATATAAGAAAAGAGTTGCTCTGCTCTTAAAACGATATCAAGATATGGTTCGGTTCGGACCACAATTAAATTATATGTTGGAGACCTGTGTAAAATTTCAGCCAATTCGTATAAGAATTGGGCCTATTAGGGCTCACGAAGTAAAATAGAGAGAACGATTTATATGGGATCTGTATCGGGCTATAGACCGATTCAGACCATAATAAACACGTTTGTTGATGGTCATGAGAGGATCCGTCGTACAAAATTTCAGGCATATCGGATAATAATTGCGACCTCTAGGGGTCAAGAAGTCAAGATCCCAGATCGGTTTATATGGCAGCTATATCAGGTTATGAACCGATTTGAACCTTATTTGACACAGTTGTTGAAAGTAAAAATAAAATACGTCATGCAAAATTTCAGCCAAATCGGATAGGAATTGCGCCCTCTAAAAGCTCAAGAAATCAAATCCCCAGATCTGTTTATATGACAGCTATATCAGGTTATGGACCGATTTCAACCATACTTGGCACAGCTGTTGAATATCATAACGAAATACTTCGTGCAAAAATTCATTCAAATCGGACAGGAATTGTGTCCTCTAGAGGCTCCAGAAGTCAAGACCCAAGATCGGTTTATATGGCAGCTATATCAGGTTATGGACCGATTTGAACCATACTTGGCACAGTTGTTGGGTATCATAACAAAACACGTCGTGCGAAATTCCATTCCATTCGGATAAGAATTGCGCCCTCTAGAGGCGCAAGAAGTCAAGACCCAAGATCGGTTTATATGGCAGCTATATCAGGTTATAGACCGATTTGAACCATACTTGGCACAGTTGTTGGATATCATAACAAAACACGTCGTACAAAAGTTCATTTCAATCGGATAAGAATTGCGCACTCTAGAGGCTCAAGAAGTCAAGACCCAAGATCGGTTTATATGGCAGCTATATCAGGTTATAAACCGATTTGAACCATACTTGGAATAGTTGTTGGATATAATAACAAAACACGTCGTGCAAAATTTCATTCTGATCGGATAAGAATTGCGCACGCTAGAGGCTCAAGAAGTCAAGACCCAAGATCGGTTTATATGGCAGCTATATCAGGTTATGGACCGATTTGAACTATACTTGTCGCAGTTGTTGGATATCATAACAAAACACGTCGTGCAAAATTTCATTCCAATCGGAGAAGAATTGCGCACTCTAGAGGCTCAAGAAGTCAAGACCCAAGATCGGTTTATATGGCAGCTATATCAAAACATGGACCGATATGGCCCATTTACAATACCAACTGACCTACACTAATAAGAAGAATTTGTGCAAAATTTCAAGCGGCTAGCTGTACTCCTTCGGAAGTTAGCATGCTTTCGACAGACAGACGGACGGACGGGCGGACGAACAGACGGACGGACATGGCTAGATCGACATAAAATGTCACGACGATCAAGAATGTATATACTTTATGGGGTCTCAGACGAATATTTCGAGTAGTTACAAACAGAATGACAAAATTAATATACCCCCCATCTTATGGTGGAGGGTATAATAAATGTACCCCCATCCTTTGGTGGTGGGTATAAAAAGGTAGTATTCTTTCTTTTATGTTTGCGTCTATATCCATAAATTTTAACACCATAGATACTATCGGTAAAATCTTATTTTTTGTTAAAATGTGCACTTTTTTGATAAAAAATTATTGGATTAACAATAATAGAAATCCTTAAAATTAAAACAAAATAGCAAAAAACAATATGACCTGTATTTAGATGGTCATGGTCCACATACTAAAGTTCCGTAAATAAAATTCCATTTTTATTTAATTTGTCCTGATGTTTCGTAATTTTTCAGGAGATACGTCTATTTATTTTAAATTAATCTTACTTTTTAATTAAATGGGCGCACCGCCTGAAGATGTCAACAAAAACTGACGAAACGTTGGGACAAACAAAATAAAAACAAATCTTTATTTACGGAACTTTGCCTTAAGAGCTTAAATAGAATTTAATAACAAGTAAGAAGGCATTAAGTTTGGCCGGGCCGAACTTTGGCTACCCACCATCTCGGGTATATGTGTAAATGACATTTCGTCACAATCCGGTGAAAATTGGATAACTTAAGCAACCAAATTCGGCACGGACATTGAGTGGTCTAATATATATGTCACTATTCAATTTTGTAGAACAAAATATTGGTCTTTTTGGCAGATATATCCAATCATAAACCGAACTGAACAATATTAAGGTCGGATATCTTGAGGCTCAGAAAGACTCACTGTTCCAAATTTCAGCGACATCTTGTAATAAATAAAGCTTTTATGGGCTTCGGACCCCTTATCGGCAGATCGGTCTATATGGCAGCTATAAATAAATATAGTCCGATCAGAACCATATTTAGGTAGGATGTTGGGAGATCTTAACCTACTCACTGTTTCAAATTTCAGCAAAATAGGATGAAAAATAAAGTTTTTATGGGCATTTGACCCCTTATCAGCTGATCTACCTATATAGCAGCTATATCCAAATAAGGTCCGATTTGGCCTGTTCAAGAATTTAACCAACGTACATCAAAGATACATATCTGTGCCTAATTACAGCCCAATATCTCAATTTTTGAAGACCTTAGAGTGATTACAACAGACGGACGGACAGACACACGAACATCGTTAAATCGTCTTAGAATTTAACGACGATCCAAAATATATACACTTTGTAATTTATATTTCGATGTGTTGCAAACGGAATGACTAAATGAATATACTCCCTATTCTATATATCTTTTTTATAAGCCTCAAATCATACGGTTTTTTAACATACGAATGCAGGCACGCTGCACAGTGGAAGAAAGTCGAAAAAAGGTAATAAAGAATATGGCGTGTGAGAACGGGTTAAGATATCTCGGTGAAATTTTACATGCTTGGCAGTCTTAACGAGATTGTAAAGACCCTAGGTTGTTCGGGAGCCTTTTGGCAGGCCCCAAAAGTCCGTTTTTCGAAAAAAATGTTCAGACTACCAAATCTTAATTTATGGTCTGTTTTTTCTGAGTCAGATTGAAACAAGTCATTGTTCAATTTTGTAGATCAAAATATTGGTCTTTTTGGTAGCCATATCCAAATAAAGACCGATCTGAACCATATACGACAAGAACGTCGAAAAATCACTGTGTCAAATTTTAGGGAAATCAAATTATAAATGCGCCTTTTAGGGGGCCAAGACTTTAAATCTAGAGATCGGTTTACATGCCAGCTATATCCAAATTTGAACCGATCTGGGCCAAATTGAAGGGGAATGTCAAAGGGCTTAACACAACTCATTGTCCAAAATATCGGACAGTAAATGCGCCTTTTATGGGTCCAAAACCTTAAATCGAGAGATCGGTCTTAATGGCCGCTATATGCAAATCTGAACCGATCTGATCCAAATTGCAGAAAGATGTCAAAGAGCCTAACACAACTCACTGTCCCAAACTTCGGCGAAATCGGGCAATGAATGCGCATTTTATGGACCCAAAACCTTAAATGGAGAGATCGGTCTATATGGCAGCTATATCCAAATCTGGACCGATTTGTGCCAAATTGCAGAAGATTGTCGAAAAGCCTAACACAACAAACTTTCCTAAATTTCAGCAAACTTGGATAATTAGTGCGCCTTTTATGGATCCAAGACTTTAAATCAAAAATCGGTCCATAAGACAGTTATATCCAAATCTGGACCGATCTGTAATGAATTGAAGAAGGATTTCGATTGGCTTAACACAACTCAATGTCCCAAATTTCAGCAAAATCGGATAGTAAATGTGGCTTTTATGAGCCTAAGACCCTAAGTCGGCTGGTCGGTCTGTATTGGGGCTATATTAAGATATAGTCCGATATAGCTCATCTTCGAACTTAACCTGCTTGTGGACAAAAAAAGAATCTGTGCACAGTTTCAGCTTAATATCTCTAATTTTAAAGACTGTGTGATTTCAACAGACAGACGATCAAGAATATATTTACTCTATGGGGTCGGAAATGGATATTTCGATGTGTTGCAAATGGAATGACAAAATGAATATATATCTAACCATTTTAAATTACAAAGAGATATCTTTACCCGTTCTCACTTTCACTTCTCCTTCCTTCAAATTTCGAGAGAATCGGTTAACAAATCACCATTTTGTTGCATTATTACTGCAAACCGAACGAACATAAATATTGGAGCTATATCAAAATCTTAACCGATTTTTTCCAATTTTAATAGGCTTCGTCTCTAGGCCGAAAAACATGTCTGTACAAAATTTGAAGTCGATCGGACGAAAATTGCGACTTGTACTTTGTACACAAATTAACATGGACAGACGGACGGCAGACAGAAAGACGAGCATAGCTAAATCGAATCAGAAAGTGATTCTGGGGTCTTATACGATTATTTTGAGGCGTACAAGCGGAATGACTCGATTAGTATACCCCCATCCTATGATGATGGGTATAAAAGGGATTGCCAATACAAGCAGAGTATATCTCGCTAAGCCAGGAAGCTATTCTATCGGACAGAGATTGTTATTTAATTGGCTGTACGTTATCAGTCCCTGACCAAAAAACTCTTGAGTTAGATACAATTTTCTTAACAATCCCCTATAAATGCATATTAATGGCAACTCTTTCCAGCTCGACGTTGATCGTTGGATGTTTATCGAAAAATATGGAATAGTTTTATCATTTCCTTAGTAGTCACTGTCCATACATTCTCAGACTCCTTAATGTACTCTACCTATTTTAGTATTACGATACCAGCCCATTATCTTCCGCAGAAGATCCAAAAAATCTTAAATAATTGTTATATCAAAAATGGATTGAGAGTGCTTTCATCAATCTGACAATATAGTTTTGCATTTAAAATCGAACAATATACTTTACTGCACATTTATCCTTTGATCTCTAAAATCACAATGGTTACCAATATTACATTTGCCCAAATAAATGCCGGCAAGTTGAAAGGACATATGTTTGTTTTCCTAGATTAATTACTATGTATTTGTACAGCTGTGTTGAAAATTACAAAAGGAAGTACTTTGAAAAATTGCCAACTACCATCATTAGGACACTTTAAGTTCCTTTTATCTAAAAATCGACAATCGACAAGTAACCCACAAAAACATTGTGGCAGCAATGAGGGCGAACAACATTTTAATCTCTAAATTTTCATTAATCCAAAATCAACAACGGCAGCAGCAGCAGCAGCAATTACATTCATAGCCGAAAAAACAAGCTGTACAATGGGCCAAAAAACTAATTAAAGCAATAACAACAAAACAACAACATCAGTTGAGGAAAAAAAGTATTAAAGCCCCATTTAACAGATATAATGAGAGTAATAATAACAAACATACGCTGCTGATAGCAAAACAAAAAAAGAAAAAAATAGAAGACTAAAGTAAGGCAAAGCCGACTATTTATAAGCCTACACAATTTGGTTTTAAGGTGTTAACAGTTTTTGTAAAAGCGTGCTAAGTTCGGCTGGACCGAATCTTGGCTACCCGCCACCATGGACTCCGCAAAAAAATTAACCATTGTTAACTCAGTTTGTATTTGAATTATTTTCAAAGAATCAAATAGGGTATTGATTAAGGCTTCTATCCTAAGAACTCATACCGGGATATCGGTTTTAAGGGGTCTATATCCATTAATGAACCTATCGGGCCAGGATTTGTTGTGAGTATTGCAGGATACAAGTGTACTTCACGAATTAAATTTCAGTAAAAAGGCGTAAAGCTTAAGATTCTAGGAGTCAAATTTAGAGATAGTTTTAAATGAAGGGATTTTAAATGGGATTTATTAATTTGTTGTTGCTTTTCGATGAATATCCATCTCGCTCATTATGCATCTTATTGCGTATTTTTGCTGCCAGCTGTCAGTTTGAATCAGCTGGGCAGCCATGCACTGTTGTGGGGGTCGTTACGTGTACGTATGTCAAAGTACGTATCATCGATTCATGCCGGCTTTACACGCTAGGTTTGGTAGTTCACTCATATGAGGATATGAGTGAAGGCGTGTATACTGCATATGTGGTACCTTTGTATGTTTATGCGGATCCAGCTGTTTTTGCTACTGTCGTTATACTCGCTTATAAGTATTTTGAGTTGTTTGGCTATCTGTATATCTGCATGTAAAGTATGTCCCTTGATTGTGTAGCGTATTTTTTGTGACGTATGTGGTAACTAAAGCTGTGATGTCAAACAAGTAAAAGCGTGCTAAGTTCGGCCGGGCCGAATCTTATATACCCTCCACCATGGATCGCATATGTCGAGTTCTTTTCCCGGCATCTCTTCTTAGGCAAAACAAGTAAAAGCGTGCTAAGTTCGGCCGGGCCGAATCTTATATACCCTCCACCATGGATCGCATTTGTCGAGTTCTTTTCCCGGCATCTCTTCTTAGGCAAAAAAGGATATAAGAAAAGATTTGCTCTGCTATTGGAGCGATATCAAGATATGGTCCGGTTCGGACCACAATTAAATTATATGTTGGAGACCTGTGTAAAATTTCAGCCAATTCGTATAAGAATTGCGCCCATTGGGACTCACGAAGTAAAATAGAGAGAACGATTTATATGGGATCTGTATCGGGCTATAGACCGATTCAGACCATAATAAACTTGTTTGTTGATGGTCATGAGAGGATCCATCGTACAAAATTTCAGGCATATCGGATAATAATTGCGACCTCTAGGGGTCAAGAAGTCAAGATCGCAGATCGGTTTATATGGCAGCTATATCAGGTTATAAACCGATTTGAACCTTATTTGACACAGTTGTTGAAAGTAAAAATAAAATACGTCATGCAAAATTTCAGCCAAATCGGATAGGAATTGCGCCCTCCAGAAGCTCAAGAAATCAAATCCCCAGATCTGTTTATATGACAGCTATATCAGGTTATGAACCGATTTGAACCATACTTGGCACAGTTGTTGGATATCATAACGAAATACTTTGTGCAAAAATTCATTCAAATCGGATAAGAATTGTGCCCTCTAGAGGGTCAAGAAGTCAAGACCCAAGATCGGTTTATATGGTAGCTATATCAGGTTATGGACCGATTTGAACCATACTTGGCACAGTTGTTGGACATCATAACAAAACACTTCGTGCAAAATTTCATTCCAATCGGATAAGAATTGCGCACGCTAGAGGCTCAAGAAGTCAAGACCCAAGATCGGTTTATATGGCAGCTATATCAGGTTATGGACCGATTTGAACCATACTTGGCACAGTTGTTGGATATCATAGGAAAACACGTCATGCAAAATTTCATTCCAATCGGGTAAGAATTGCGCACTCTACAGGCTTAAGAAGTCAAGACCCAAGATCGGTTTATATGGCAGCTATATCAAAACATGGACCGATATGGCCCATTTACAATACCAACCGACCTACACTTATAAGAAGTATTTGTGCAAAATTTCAAGCGGCTAGCTTTACTCCTTCGGAAGTTAGCGTGCTTTCGACAGACAGACGGACGGACGGACGGACGGACGGACAGACGGACGGACATGGCTAGATCGACTTAAAATTTCACGACGATCAAGAATATATATACTTTATGGGGTCTCAGACGAATATTTCGAGTAGTTACAAACAGAATGACGAAATTAGTATACCCCCCATCTTATGGTGGAGGGTATAAAAAGGATATAACAAAAGATTTGCTCTGCTATAAGAGCGATATCAAGATATGGTCCGGTTTGCACCACAATTAAATTATATGTTGGAGACCCGTGTAAAATGTCAGCCAATTCGAATAAGAATTGCGGCCTTTGTGGGCTCAAGAAGTAAAATAGTGAGATCGATTTATATGGGAGCTATATCAGGCTATAAACCGATTCAGACCATAATAAACAGGTATGTTGATGGTCATGAGAGGATCCGTCGTACAAAATTTCAGGCAAATCGGATAATAATTGCGACCTCCAGAGGCTCAAGAAGTCAAGATCCCAGATCGGTTTATATGGCAGCTATATCAGGTTATGAACCGATTTGAACCATATTTGGCACAGTTGTTGGATATCATAACAAAATACTACGTGCCAAAATTCATTCAAATTGGATAAGAATTGCGCCCTCTAGAGGCTCAAGAAGTCAAGACCCAAGATCGGTTTATATGACAGCTATATAAGGTTATGGACCGATTTCAACCATACTTGGCACAGTTGTTGGATGTCATAACAAAACACGTCGTGCAAAATTTCATTCAAATCGGATAAGAATTGCGCACTGTAGAGGCTCAAGAAGTCAAGACCCAAGATCGGTTTATATGGCAGCTATATCAGGTTATGGACCGATTTGAACCATACTTATCACAGTTGTTGGATGCCATAACAAAACACTTCGTGCAAAATTTCATCCCAATCGGATAAAAATTGCGCACTCTAAAGGCTCAAGAAGTCAAGACCCAAGATCGGTTTATATGGCAGCTATATCAAAACATGGACCGATATGGCCCATTTACAATACCAACCGACCTACACTAATAAGAAGTATTTGTGCAAAATTTCAAGCGGCTAGCTTTACTTTTTCGGAAGTTAGCGTGCTTTCGACAGACAGACGGACGGACGGACGGACGGACGGACAGACGGACGGACATGGCTAGATCGACATAAAATTTCACGACGATCAAGAATATATATACTTTATGGGGTCTCAGACGAATATTTCGAGTAGTTACAATCAGAATGACGAAATTAGTATACCCCCCATCTTATGGTGGAGGGTATAAAAACACATATCAGAATAGGTTAAGTTGAAAAGAAGGTGGTGATATTAATCCGCTCCATGCCACTATGGACATACACCTAAGCCAGTAACCGGCTTGTTGTGTGCTCTAAAAACTATAAAGTAACCTCTAAAAAGAAAATTTTATGTTAGGAATTCCGTGCTACTCACAAAATCTTTAATTTTTTTCAATACCACTCCCCTAAGTTGGTTCATGTCTGGTATTGAACCTAAATGCTGGTATCTGTCAGACACGAAAGCCGGGCAATGAAAAAGGGATGTTCCAACGTCTCATCATCTTCCCCGCATGCCCTATACATGCTATCACTTGCCGCACCGATTTTAATCAGTGAGCTCGTAGTCCTATGTGTCCCGTTATGTTACCAATAGCTATACTGACCTTCGTCTTGCTTCCTTTCAGTAATACCCTCGTCTTCTCACGATCTGGATCCCCCCAAAGGATTTCGCCGTCCTACCGACCGCTTCGCTGTTCCACAATGTTGCATGCGCATTTGTCGCCCACTGCCTTAACTCGGACTGCGTCGACACCGAAAGGCTTCGGGTTAACCAAGTCTATTGACGGCAGTCCACTGGCCTTCACCGCCAAATCGTCTGCCCTTTTATTTCCCCTTACTCCGTTATGGCCCGGCACCCAAACGATGCGGTTTTCTCCATCCTCGGAGAAGACGTCAATCTCCTTCTTACACTGCAAGACTGTTCGTGAAATTACTGTCCTGGTTGTTATTGCCCTTATGGCAATTTTACTGTCGGTAAACATGTTCACACTCGACGTCCTCGCGTTAGCACCACACCACTTCACGCATTCCGTGATCGCCCAGATCTCCCCTTGCAGGTCCGTATTATGGTCAGGCAGTCTAAAACAGATCTCAGTCCATGGGTTCTCAATGTAAACTCCCAGACCCACTCTGTCCTCTAGATTTGATCCATCCGTGTAACATGATCTTCCAGATGGCAATACTAGGGATCCGTCATTCCAAGACTGTGCCTTGTCAGATATCGTAATCGTCTTATTGAAGAAACGTGGTGCGTTAAATTGGCCCACCTTCGTCTGCCTCGTGAACAGGCATATTTCAGTCTTCTCTGGGTTAACATTGAGACCTCTGGGTCTAGCCCAGTCATATGCCATATGCAAGACCCTTTCGGGCCTTCTGCATAGCTCGTTCGGATCCTTACCACTTAGAAGTATTGTAACATCTGCCCTCACTCTCATGTCGTCTACTAAAATTTCAGTTTTGACAAGGGTTTTTGAGAGAAACTTTTTTATCTTGGCGGCGTCATTAACGCTAGACACTGAAGTTTATTGTCACTAGGGGGACACCTCGGGATGGACGATCTGGTTATTTTCGCCACAGGGAAGTTTTTGGACACCGTTTCGGTAGATTTGGATGGCGCAATTGGCTGCACATCAACGGGTTGCGGCCTGGGTGTGATGCTAGGAAGACGGAATTGGTCCTGTTTATGCGTAGGCGAAAGGTACCGGTATTTAGGCTACTGCAGGGGGTGACTTCACAGTTGTCACAGTCGGCGATATTTGTGTGGGTGATTCTGGACAGCAAATTGCATTGGAGACTGAACATGGGATCGAGGATTAGAAAGGCATTTGCGGCATTGTATTCGTGTGAGATGCTCGTAAGAAGCGAGTGGGCTCTCGGTAGTGGAGCGGCCAATCCTGGAAATGGTTGGCATGTCTGGTGCCAGGTGACGGATTTTATATCTCATCTCCGTAACCTTAACAGAGTGAATAGGGTCGCACAAAGATTTGAGACTGGGGCTATGGGAACCACTGCGAAAAAGTCATAAGAGGTTCTGTGTAATTCAGCCTATGGACTTATTTATAAGAGAAACAGCGGATTGTCGCAGCTTGACTTGATCACCTGCGAGACGTCACCAGCGAGACGTACACGAATATTGAGTAGTAACATGGTGACCTCTCATACGGACTTACAGATAAGAATAGACGCGGTGGACTGCGGATAAAGTTACCTACCCTGGTAGAGAGCGGGTTAGGTTTTCAGGCATTGACGTTTTTACGGATGGCTCGAAAATGGAGAATAGAATTGCAGCGAACTCTACATCAATGGCTTCTTACGGATGGGGGATGATTTCATCATCCTTCAAGCGGAGGTGTATGCGATAGCTGTAGCAGCGGAGCTTGTGTTGCGTATAAATATCGTCCCATCGGAAATTCATATTTTTATCGACAGCCAAGCAACGTTGAAGGCGTTAAACAGTATGTGTGTGAAATCCAAGGTGCTGGGCCGCTGTAAGGAGTTACTGATGCGTATACAGGAATACCATACATTGATCCTATGCTCTGTGCCGGGGCAAAAGTTCATAGAAGGAAATGAAAAAGCCGAAGTACTTGCTACATCTGGGGTGAATCTTCCCCTTATGTCGGTTATGGATATGTATGCTCCCCTCTCGCAATTTTTTATGGTCTCAAAGAGCGATAGAAAAAAACTTCGTTACGTCGCTGGAATGCAAGCGAAGGCTGTGTGCAAATCAAACTGATGTGGGACGAACGTTCAAAGCAGAACATAGACTTTCTACTGTCAATGGAGAAGAAGCATCTAAGTGTGGTCATTGGGGTCATAACTGGACACAATAAGTTAAGTAAACATATGTCTCGCATAGGCATTAGAAATAATGATACATGCCGCTGCTGTCACGATATAGACGGTACAGCGGACAGTTTTAATTTCCTATGTCAATGCCCAGCACTATTTCGAAGTAGAAATAGGATTCTTGGTTATTATACCCACCACCGAAGGATGAGGGTATATTCATTTTGTCATTCCGTTTGCAACACATCGAAATATCCATTTCCGACCCTATAAAGTATATATATTCTTTATCAGCTTAAAAATCTAAGACGATCTAGCCATGTCCGTCCGTCTGTCTATTGAATTCACGCTACAGTGTTTCAAAATAGAGATATTGAACTGAAACATTGGACAGATTCTTTCTTTGTTCATAAGCAGGTTAAGTTTGGAGATGGGCTAAATCGGACTATATCTTGATATACCCCCTTATAGACCGATCCGCCGATTTAGGGTCTTAGGCCCATAAAAGCCACATTTATTATCCGATTTTGCTGAAATTTGGGACAGTGAATTGTGTTAGGCTCTTCGATATTCTCTTTTAGTTTGGCTCAGATCGGTTCAGATTTGAAAATAGCTGAGAGATAGACCGATCTCTCGATTTAAGGTTTTGGGCCCATAAAAGCCACATTTATTACCCGATTTTGCTGAAATTTGGGACAGTGAATTGCGTTAGGCACCTCGACATCACTCTTTAATTTGGCTCAGATCGGTTCAGATTCGGATATAGCTGCCATATAGACCGATCCGCTGACTTAAGGTTTTGGCCCATAAAAGGCGCATTTATTGTCCGATGTCGCCGAAATTTGGGACAATAAGTTAAGTTAGGCTCTTCGACATTTTTCTGTAACTTGGCCTAGATCGATCAAGATTTGCATATAGCTGCCATATAGACTGATTTGTCGATTTCAAGACTTGGCCCCATAAAAGTCGCATTTATAATCCGATTTCACTGACATTTGATACAGTGACTTATGTTTAGCTTTTCGACATCCGTGTCGTATATGGTTCAGATCGGATTATTTTTAGATATAGCTACCAAAAAAAAACAGTATTTTGTTATACACAATTGAACAATGACTTGTACTCATTAGTATTTGGTCCAAATCGGAATATATTTCGATATAGCTGCTATGGGGCATAAGGTATGCATATTAAACAGGATCCAAAGTTCAGCCTGGCCAAATTTAACGTCTTTTTACTTGATTTTTCTTTTCAGGCAGGCCTTACTGACGCGAGAAGAGGAATAGTTCCGGGTCACATGATGGCCTACGCGGATGCTAAGACTTAAATCTAGGCATCATCCTATTCCAACCAAACCTAACTTAGTTGGGATTTGGCGTGATTGTTGGAGGGCATAAGCATACTTCTTGCACCAAATTTCAGCCAATTCGGATGAAAACTGAGGCTCAAGTAGTTTAATACGGGGATTGATTCATGTGGATGTTACTTCAGCTTATATGCCTCTTCGAGTTACACTTAGCACAAATGTTGATAGTCGGAATAGAAATTCTTGTGCAAAATTTTGAGTCAAATCGGATGAAAATGTAAGCTTCCTGGGGCTTAAGACGTTAAAATAGGGTATCGGCTCATATGGTAGTTCGTTGATTAGTGTAAGAGTGCGATCACAAATTAAATTCAAAGTCGTCAATTCCTTATTGGAGAACCCTTTATGTACTTTATAGGGTCCCAGATCACTATTTCGAGGTGTTACAAGCGGAATTAGTATACCCCCATCCCATGAAGGTGGGTATAAAAAATCGTAATTTCTAATGTTAAGTCTGCCACAAATCTTAGTGACTTGCCGCCAATGTAGTAGGGCCTTTTAAAACCGCCATTCATCTATTCTTCTTCTGAATGCAACAAACTAAAGCACCAAGTAATAACACCTCACAGTCGTATAGCTCAAAAAACATGAATGGTACCACAAAAAAGGTTAAATACCAAAAACAGATAGACACACACACATGCCACTCAACAAACCATTGGTTATATTGTGTGAGAGAACATCATCATCATAGTCACCCAGATACTGAACAAACACAATGTGGACAAAGATATGCTCACTGACATTCAGATAAACCTAATTATATTTATTTACAAACATAAACGCACACACACACACACACATATATACAGCACACGCAACAAAAAGAGGCCAAGCACAAGGATGCGTTGAATGTGAGATAATGCGGACATAATCGCCATAGGATGAGTAGGACCAGAACTCCACGCACCATATCTCAAAAAACAGCACAGCTCATTAGTAGAACAAATCTAAATCGCAATGGTCACATTTAGATGCGAAGAGAGAGATATGGTAAAGGAGCCATATACGAGAAGCTCCTTGGTTAACATGGTCAATACATGTGTGTGAAAAGAACTATACACTGACTACAGGATAATAATGGCCACAATAAATAGAACTATGACATAATAGAAGTGAAATAGATGAGAATAGGAGGAAGATGAAAGAAAGGACTTTATATAAACACACATAGAAATGCTAAGCTATAATTGTTGGGTGTAAAATTAAAAGTTTTAAAAATGTACTTTAAAAAATCTACTTTAAATCGATATAAAGTTTAAAAGTGGATTTGGAATCGTTTCGTGATGCATTGAGTGATTGGTTTACTGATTGATAAGCTCCAGGCCTTGGTAGTCCTGTGTCCCATTATGATACCGAAACCTATACTGACCTCCTTCTTACTTGTTTTTAGTAATGGGGCAGCTATATAATTTTCTGCCTTAGACAACACTACGTGTTGCCAGGTCCAATCTGACATTTTGTTTGATATTTTCTAGCATAATCGTACTCAGAACGTTGATTACAGTGACTTGAATAATTTAATTTGACAAAAAACAAGTAAAAGCGTTCAAAGTTCGGCCGGGCCGAATCTTATATATCCTCCACCATGGGTCGCATTAGTCTAGTTTTGTGAATGACTTTTTCAAATAAATAACACCAGTCATAGAAAAACACCACCTCCAAAATTTCATGCAAATCGAGTAATCAATGCGCCACCCAGAGGCTCAATAAGTCAAACTAGGCGATCGGTTTATGTGGCTGCTATATCAGGTTATATACCGATTTAGAGCGTACAATGAACAGCTGTTGGAAGTCATACCAAAACCACATTTGCAAAATTTCATCCATATTGGATAAGAATTGCGCCCTCTAGAAGCTCAAGAAGTCTAATCGAGAGATCGATTTTTATGGTGGCTTTATTAGGATATGGACTGATTTAGACCATCCTTGACGCACTTGTTGGGAGTCATAACGAAACACTTTCTGCAAAATTTCAGCCAAATCGGATAAGAATTTCGCACTCTAGAAACTCAAGAAGTCAAGACCCAAGATCGGTATATATGGCAGCTGCATCAGGTTATAAACCGATTTAAACCATACTTGGAAGTCATAACGAAATACGTCATTCAAAATTTCAGCCAAATCGGATAAGAATTGCGTCCTCTAGATGCACAAGAAGTCAAGACCCAAGATCGGTTAAGACCCCATAAAGTATATATATTCTTGATCGTTATGACATTTTAGGTCGATGTAGCCATGTCCGTCCATCTGTCTGTCGAAAGCACGCTAACTTTTGAAGGAGTAAAGCTAGACACTTAAAATTTTCCACAAATACTTTCTATTAGTGAAGGTCTGATGGTATTGTAAATGGGCCAAATCAGTGAATGTTTTAATATAGCTGCCTTATAAACCGATCTTGGATCTTGACTTCTTGAGGCACTAGAGGGCGCAATTCTTGTCTGAAATTTTGAACGTGGTATCTCAGTATCGCTTGCAACAACTGTGCCAAGTATGGTTCAAATCGATTGATAACCTGATATAGCTGCCATATAAACTGATCTTGGGTCTTGAATTCTTGAGCTTTTAGAGGGCGCAATTCTTATCCGATTTGGGTGTAATTTTGTACGTAGTTTTTGGTATCACTTCCAACAACTGTACCAAGTATGGCGCAAATCGGTACATAACCTGGTATAGCTGCCATATAAACTGATCTAGGATTTTGACTTCTTTAGCCTCTAGAGAGCGCAATTCTCATCCGATTTGTTCAGGATGACCTTCAACATTATGTCCAAAATGGTCCGAATCGCTCTATAGCTTAATTCAGCTCCCATATAACCCGATCGCCCGATTCTGCTTCTTGAGCACCTACAAGGAGCAAATATTTCAGTCCGAATGGACTGAAACATTACACAATGACCTCTATAATGTTCAGCATACAATTCATTTATGCCTCGAATCGGGCAATAACTTGATACAGCTCTGATAGCATAACAGTTTTTATACCCTCCACCATAAGATGGGGGATATGCTAATTTCGTCATTCTGATTGTAACTACTCGAAATATTCGTCTGAGACCCCATAAAGTATTTATATTCTTGATCGTCATGAAATTTTATGTCGATCTAGGCACGTCCGTCCGTCTGTCCGTCTGTCCGTCCGTGTGTCAGTCCGTCCGTTTGTCTGTCGAAAGCACGCTAACTTCCGAAGGAGTAAAGCTAGCCAAATACTTCTTATTAGTGTAGGTCGGTTGGTATTGTAAATGGGCCATATCGGTCCATGTTTTGATATAGCTGCCATATAAACCGATCTTGGGTCTTGACTTCTTGAGCCTTTAGAGTGCGCAATTCTTATCCGATTGGGATGAAATTTTGCACGACGTGTTTTGTTATGATATCCAACAACTGTGCCAAGTATGGTTCAAATCGGTCCATAACCTGATATAGCTGCCATATAAACCGATCTTGGGTCTTGACTTCTTGAGCCTCTAGAGGGCGCAATTCGTATCCAATTTGAATGAATTTTGGCACGTAGTATTTTGTTATGATATCCAACAACTGTGCCAAATATGGTTCAAATCGGTTCATAACCTGATATAGCTGCCATATAAACCGATCTGGGATCTTGACTTCTTGAGCCTCTAGAGGTCGCAATTATTATCCGATTTGCCTGAAATTTTGTACGACGGATTCTCTCATGACCATTAACATACGTGTTTATTATGGTCTGAATCGGTATATAGCCCGATACAGCTCCCATATAAATCGATCTCTCTATTTTACTTCTTGAGCCCACAAAGGGCGCAATTCTTATTCGAATTGGCTGACATTTTACACAGGTCTCCAACATATAATTTAATTGTGGTCCAAACCGGACCATATCTTGATATCGCTCTAATAGCAGAGCAAATCTTTTCTTATATCCTTTTTTTGCCTAAGAAGATATGCCGAGAAAAGAACTCTACAAATGCGATCCTTGGTGGAGGGTATATAAGATTCGGCCCGGCCGAACTTAGGGCACTCTTACTTGTTTATAACCTATACCACCACTGTGGTACAGGGTATTATAAGTTTTGTGCATTTGTTTGCAACGCTATGAAGGAGAAGAGCTAGACCCATTGATAAGTATACTGATCGGCTCAGAATCACTTTCTGATTCGATTTAGCCATATCCGTCTGTGAGTCCATGTATTCTTGTAATCTTGTCGTATTTGTTGTCAAATCATCACGAAATTTTGAACATATGACTTTTTGGCGCAAGGACTAACGCTATTGATTTTGGTAAAAATCAGTTCAGGTTTAGATATAGCTCCCATATATATGTATCTCCCGATTTGTAATTAAATGGCCGTAGTAGCTACAATTTTCAACCGATCTGCACAAAAATTGGCACGGACAGTTTTGTTACTGATCCTAACATATCTGCAAGAATTCATCCAAATCGGTTCAGATTTAGATAAAGCTCCCATATATATGTATCGCCCGATTTGCTCTAAAATCCCCATAGAAGGTACAATTTTCAACCGATCTGCACATTTGTTACTAATTTTAACATATCAGCAAAGTTTCATCAAAATCAGTTCAGATTTAGATATAGCTTCATATATATGTATCGCCCGATTATACTTAAATAGCCGTGGTAGCTACAATTTTTAACCGATCTGCAGAAAATTTGGCACAGCCAGTTTTATTACTGATCCTAACACAACATCCAAACTGAAATTCGTAGACCAATTAAGATCATAGTGGATTCAGATAAAGGGACTTATATTGTTAAACTGTTAGTCAAGCGATAATACTATTTCGTAGCATGGTATTTCACTAAATTCGAAAATAAATATTCGAAAGAAACTTTTGTTCCATATAAAGTAAAAGAAGGTGCAGCGAAGCGGGCCCGGGTCAGCTAGTGTTGAAATATAATCCGATTTTTGTTTTGCATACCTATTGGTATATTGAGTAGAACCTTGTAAGAGTTTTTTACGATAGCACTTAAATTTTAGCTACTAGAGTAGAGAGAGAATTTTAGAGAATTTTAACCTATAAAATATATGTATGGAAGCTACATATATCTTAATCTGAATGGACTCTGATAAAATTGTAAAACTTCTCTCCAAATAGGTGTCGCACTGCGACAAGCCGTTCAGACTCGGCAATAAAAAGGAGGACCCTTATCATTGAGCTTAAAACTTGAATAGGACTGCACTCATTGATTTGTGAGAAGTTTGCCCCAGTTCCTTAGTGGAATGTTCATGGGCACAATTTGCAATTTGTATTTGCAAAATTGTGGCTTCTATATCCTTAAGAGGGCATAGAAGATATATATAGGAACTATATCTAAATCTGGACAGATTTTTATGAAATTTTCCACATGTATTGGGACGTCAAACAACACATCTCATGCAATATGTTGTATGGTCGGATGTAAGATATATATGGGAGCTATATCTAAATCTGAACTGAACAAAATCAATAGCGTTCGCCCTTAAACCAAAAAAGTGACTTGTGTAAAATTTTGTGACAGTCGGACAACAAATGCGACCTATACCTTGATTACAAGAATACATGGACAGACAGATAGACGGGCAGACGGACATAGCTAAATCGAATCAGGAAGTGATTCTTAGCGGATCGGTATACTTATCCATTGGTCTAACTCGTCTCCTTCTTAGCGTTGCAAAAAAATTCACAAACTTATAATACCCTGTACCACAGTGGTATTCTAGGGCATAAATAGTATTAACAAGTAAAAAGGCGTTAAGTTCGGCCGGCCGAACTTTGGATACCCACCACCTCGGGTATATATATTACAAACCACCTTTCATCATAATCCGGTGAAAATTGGATACCTTATGTCTCACAGCAAATTTATTGAAATATGTTCCGATTTGGACCAAATACTAATAAAAACAGTAGCTATATCTAAAAATAAACCGATCTAAACCATGTACGACACGGATGTCGAAAAGCCTAACATAAGTCACTATGTCAAATTTCAATAAAATCGGATTATAAATGCGCCTTTTATGGGGCCAAGACTTTGAATCGAGATATTGGTCTACATGGCAGCTCTATCCAAATCTGGACCGATTTGGGCCAAGTTGCAGAAAAATATCGAGGAGCCTAACACAAAGCACTGTCCCAAATTTCAGCAAAATCGGATAATAAAGGTGGCATTTATGGGACTAAGACCCTAAATCGGAAGATCGGTCAATATGGCAGCTATATCCAAATGTGGACCAATTTAAGCCAAATTAACGAAGGATGTTGAAGGGCCTAACACAACTCACTGTCCCAAATTTCAGCAAAATCGGATAATAAATGTGCCTTTTATAGGCCTAAGACCCTAAATTGGAGGATCGGTCTATACGGCAGCTATATTCAAATCTGAACCGATCTGAGCCAAATTGACGAAGGATATCGAAGGACCTAACACAATTCACTGTCCCAAATTTCAGCAAAATCCGATAATAAATGTGGCTTTTATGGGCCTAAGACCCTAAATCGGAGGATCGGTCTATATGGCAGCTATGTTCAAATCTGAACCGATCTGAGCCAAATTGACGGAGGATGTCGAAGGATCTAATACAATTCACTGTCCCAAATTTTAACAAAATCAGATAATAAATGTGGCATTTATGGGACTAAGACCCTAAATCGGAGGATCGGTCTATATGGCAGCTATATCCAAATCTGGACCGATTTAAGCCAAATTAATGAAGGATGTCGAAGGGCCTAACACAACCCGCTATCCCAAATTTCAGCAATATCGGATAATAAATGTGGCTTTTATGGGCCTAAGACCCTAAATCGGAGGATCGTTCTATATGGCACCTATATCCAAATCTGAATCGATCACGGCCAAATTGATGAAGTATGTCGATGGGCCTAACACAACTCACTGTCCCAAATTTCAGCAATATCGCATAATAAATGTGGCTTTAATAGGCTTAAGACCCTAAATCGGCGGATCGGTCTATATTGCAGCTATATCCAAATCTGGACCGATCTGAGCCAAATTGACGAAGGATGTCGAAGGATCTAACACAATTCACTGTCCCAAATTTCAGCAAAATCGGATAATAAATGTGCCTTTTATGGGCCTAAGACCCTAAATTGGAGGATCGGTCTATATGGCAGCTATATTCAAATCTGAACCGATCTGAGCCAAATTGACGAAGGATGTCGAAGGACCTAACACAATTCACTGTCCCAAATTTCAGCAAAATCGGATAATAAATGTGGCTTTTATGGGCCTAAGACCCTAAATCGGAGGATCGTTCTATATGGCACCTATATCCAAATCTGAATCGATCACGGCCAAATTGGCGAAGGATATCGAAGGGCCTAATGAAACTCACTGTCCCAAATTTCAGCAATATCGAATAATAAATGTGGCTTTTATAGGCTTAAGACCCTAAATCGAAGGATCGGTCTATATGGCAGCTATATTCAAATCTGAACCGATCTGGGCCAAATTGACGAAGGATGTCGAAGGGACTAACACAACTCACTGTCCCAAATTTCAGCAAAATCGAATAATAAATGTGCCTTTTATGGGCCTAAGACCCTAAATTGGAGGATCGGTCTATATGGCAGCTATATTCAAATCTGAACCGATATGAGCCAAATTGATGAAGGATATCGAAGGACCTAACACAATTCACTGTCCCAAATGTCAGCAAAATCGGATAATAAATGTGGCTTTTATGGGCCTAAGACCCTAAATCGGCGGATCGGTCTATATGTGGGCTATATGTAGATATAGTCCGATATTGCTCATCTTCGAACTTAACCTGCTTATGGACAAAAAAAGAATCTGTGCAAAATTTCAGCTCAATATCTTTTTTTTAAAGACTGTAGCGTGATTTCAACAGACAGACGGACAGACGGACGGACATATCTAGATCGTCTTAGATTTTTACGCTGATCAAGAATATATATACTTTATAGGGTCGGAAATGGATATTTCGATGTGTTGCAAAGGGAATGACAAAATGAATATACCCCCATCCTTCGGTGGTGGGTATAAAAATGAATATACCCCCATCCTTCGGTGGTGGGTATAAAAAATCAGGCAAAATTTTGACGGTGCTGATTACATTAAACCTAAAACCTGCCTTTGAAATGTAAATTGGCCAATACAATTTTATGGGCTCTACATTAAATTCTGAACTGCTTTTTGAACATCCGGCCAAATCCATGCAAAATTTTAATTATTACGGCTTTGTAATTAGTCAGATGTATATATATATTGATACGCGTCTTAATCTGTAGAAATATCACTGGAAATATCAACAGTCATACGGGAGTGATAAGTGACAACTTTGATGAGAATGCGACAGACTGACAGAAGGGCATAGCTCAATCGGAAAGTGGTACTGAATCGATTCGTATATGTACTTATCAATGGGTCTATAAAAAGCAATCCAAAAATATTATCTACAATCAAATGCCTGAAAAACATAAGCATGACAAAGAAATGACAGTTCTTTGTCTATGACATCATACCTTTGTATAATTCTCTTAGAAATGACTTGTTGACAACATTTCATATAGATTTCTTTTTCCAACAAAATTTTCTGTACGAATAAAATTGTTGTGAAAAAAAAAACATATTGCAACATTTCCAATTTTAGACTTATTTGGTAAATTTCGCTTGCAAATAAATCCTTTTAAATATTTACTTAAATAATGTTGTTGGCTTCCTTTCTACTCCTACAACGTTCTGGTTGTTTGTTGTTGTTTTAATGTAACATTTTGTTTATTTTTATGATTATGTCTATTTTTATCGCTAGTTTTGCCATTGCCGCTACGGTTGAGGTTATTGCCGTTGATGTTGCCATTGTCCTGTATCCTGATGTCTGAAACAATTCAAATCTCTACCTAACCACCGACAGACAAGCAGGCATAGAATGCTTGTGCAATCTCTGCTCATATAGCAAACAATCATACATACATACATTCATTTACAGCACCATTCATCTGATTGTTTGACAGGCAGTTATTCGCTATAACTACCTCTTGCTATCATGCCTATCATCCTCCGCACACTCGTCAGATCCACAATGCTCATCCTTATTGTATGCGGCACAGATCCTTTTCACCCATAGAGTGCATAAAAAACAATTCCCATCTTTTTGGTATAATAATTACAAATGTCACAGTGAGTTAACGTTTTGTTGATGCTGTTGCTGCCGCCATTGGTGCTGCGGCTGCTACTGTTTTAATGCAGTGGCAGATCTCGGATATGGGTGCAGCCGATGTTGATTGTTATTGGTGTTGCGCGCTCCTTGTCATCTTAGCGCTAGGTAGATAGCTAGTCTCAATTGCCACATGATGTGATGTCTGTATCGCAACGCACGTAATCGCGCAATAACGCTTTTCTTTACAATGGTAATGTATGTGGTTGGATGATTTTGTGCGCTGTAAATGCGTTTTACCGTATGTGGTATAGTATATGGGAATATCCATAAGGGTCTCTAGCAAGAGGTGGCAAAAACATACGAGTATGTGGAGAACTTGCAACCTTTGGTGTAACTTAACTAAGATAAGGAATAGAAAATATTCGCAGAGGAGACCAAAAATTCGAATATGGGTTCCATGCCTTTTTATACCCACCACCGAAGGATGGGGGTATATTCATTTTGTCATTCCGTTTGTAACACATCGAAATATCCATTTCCGACCCTATAAAGTATATATATTTTTGATCAGCGTAAAAATCTAAGACGATCTAGACATGTCCGTCCGTCTGTCCGTCTGTCTGTTGAAATCACGCTACAGTCTTTAAAAAAAGAGATATTGAGCTGAAATTTAGCATAGATTCCTTTTTTGTCCATAAGCAGGTTAAGTTCGAATATAGGCTATATCGGACTATATCTTGATATAGCCCCCATATAGACCGATCTACCGATTTAGGGCCTTAGGCCAATAAAAGCCATATTTATTATCCGATTTTGCTGAAATTTAGGTCCTTCGACATCCTTCGGCAATTTCGTTCAGATCGGTTCAGATTTGGATATAGATGCCATATAGACCGATCCTCTGATTTAGGGTGTTAGGCCCATAAAAGCCACATTTATTATCCGATTTTGCTGAAATTTGGGACAGTGAGTTTTATTAAGCCCCCCAACATCCTCTGTCAATTTGGCCCAAATCGGTCCAGATTTGGATATAGCTGCCATATAGACCGGTCCTCCGATTTATGGTCTTAGGCCCATAAAAGCCACATTTATTATCCGATTTTGCTGAAATTTAGGACAGTGAGTTGCGGTGAGCCCTTCCAAATACTTCGTCAATTTGGCCCAGATCGGTTCAGATTTGGATATAGCTGGCATATAGACCGATCCTCCGATTTATGATTTTGGGCCCATAAAAGCCACATTTATTATCCGATTTTGCTGACATTTTAGACAGTGAGTTGCGTTGAGCCCTTCGACATCCTTCGTCAATTTGGTTCAGATCGGTTCAGATTTGGATATAGCTGCCATATATACCGATCCTCCGATTTAGGGTCTTGGGCCCATAAAAGCCACATTTATTATCCGATTTTGCTGAAATTTGGGACAGTGAGTTGCCTTGGGCCCTTTGAAAACTTTCCTCTATTTAGCCCTGATCGGTTCAGATTTGGATATAGCTGCCATATAGACCGATATCTCGGTTGAACAATGACTTTTACTTATAAGCATTTGGTCTAAATCGGATGATAGGTCTATATAGCTGATATGGGGCATAAGGTATGCATTTTTCACTGGATTTTGACGAAAGGTGTTTCACTTATATACCCGAGGTGGTGGGTATCCAAAGTTCGGCCCTGCCGAACTTAACGCCTTTTTACTTGTTTGTTGGACATTTTAGGCTAGATTAGAGTGACAGTCTCACTCACATAGTGAATTGTGCTCATTGGTGGGAATTGAACTCACGATACCCGCACCGCAAAGTTTGACATTTGACAATCGTGAGACCGGTTCATATAGGAGCAATATCAGGTTGTAGACTGATTTCGACCATATTTGGCACACTTGTTGGAAGTCGTAACAGAACACCGCATGCAAAATATCAAGAAGTCAAAACGGGAGACCGGTTTATATGGGAGCTATATCAGGTTATAGACCGATTGTGACCTTACTTGGCACAATTGCTGAAAGTCATAACAGAACACCACATGGAAAATTGCAGCCAAATCGGACAAAAATTACGGATTGTAAGAGCTCAAGAAGTCAAATCGGGTTTATAAGGGAGCTATGTCGGGTTATAGACCTACTTAGACCGTACTGGGCACATTTGTGGGAAGTCATATCAAAACACTATGTGCATAATTGTAGCTAAATTGGACAAAAATTGCAAGTTGTAAAGGCTCAAGGAATCAAATCGGGAGATCGGTTTGTATGGGAGCTATATCAGATTATAAACCGATTCGAACCGTACAAAGCACAGATATTGGAAATCATAACAGAACAATATGTTGAAAATTTTAGCCAGAGCGGGTAAAAATTGCGACTTCCAGGTGCTAAAGAAGTCAAATCTGGAGGTCGGTTTTATATCTAAATCTGAACCGATATGGCCCATTTGCAATTCCCAACGACCTTCATCAATACTAAGTATCTGTGAAAAATGTCAAGCGGCTAGCTTTACGCATTCGATCGCTATCGTGATTTCGACAGACGGACGAACGGACGGGCCGACATGGTTAGATCGGCTAAGAATGTAATAAGAATATAAATATAAATAAAAGGGGTCGCAGATCAATATTTTGAGGTGTTAAAGGTGAATAGATTAGCACACCCCCATTCTATGGTGGTGGGTATAAAAACCATATCCTGGAAGTGGTAAAAATACTTTTCGAAAATTCATTACACAAAATTTGTATAAATATATGTTCCGACCCAATAAAAAATATATATTCTTGATCATCGTAAAAATCTTAGACGATCTAGCCATATCCGTCCATCTGTCCATTGGTCTGTTGTGTGATTGAGCTGAAACTTTGCATAGACTCTTTTTTGTCCACAGGCAGGTTAAGATCGAAGATGGACTATATATTGATATGGACCCCCTATAGACCGATCCGACGATTAAAGGTCTTAGGCCCATAAATACTAAATTTTTTATCCGATTTTGCTGAAATTTAAGACAGTGAGTTGTGTTATACCCGCCACCACTGGCACTTCAATTTGGTCCAGATCGGTCCAGATTTGGATATAGCTGCCATATAGACTGATCTCTCGATTTAAGGTCTTGGGCCCATAAAAGACGCCCTTATCCGGCTTTGCCATAATTTGGGACAATGAGTTGTGTTAGGCCCCTTGACATCTTTCTGCAATTTGGCCCTGATTGGTCCAGATTTGGATATAGCTGCCATATAGACCGATCTTTCGATTTAAATCTTGGACCCATAAAATTCACATTTATTGTCTGATTTCGTCGAAATAGGGAACGGTGAGTTATATAAGGGCCTTCGATATCTTTCTGCAATTTGACCCAAATCGGTCAAGATTTGGTTATAGCTGCCACATAGACCGATCTCTCTATTAAAGGAAGTTGCGGCCAGTGAGTAATGTCATGGTACTTCTTCAATTTGGGCCAGATCGGTTCAGATATGAATATAGTTGCCATATAGACCGATCTCTCGATTTAAGGTCTTGGGCCCATAAAAGACGCATTAATTTTGCAATTTCGCCGAAATTTGGGACAGTGGGTTGTGTGAGTCTTTTCGACATCCCTCTTCAATGTGGATCAGATGGGTTTCGATTTGGAAACACAATAGCTGCCATGTAGTCCGATCTCACGAATTAAAGCTTTGGACCCATAAAGGCGCATTGAACTAGCCGAAATTTGGGATGTTGAGTTGTTAAGGCCCTTCGACATCCTTCTTCAATTTGGCCCAGATCGGTCCAGATTTGAATATAGCTGCCATATAGACCGATCCGCCGATTTAGGGTTTTGGGCCCATAAAAGGCGTATTTATTGTCCGATGTCACCGAAATTGTGAGACTGTGAGTTTCAAAAGGCTCTTCAACAACTTTCCGCAATTTGGTCCAGATCGGTCCAGATTTGGATATAGCTGCCATATAGACCGATCCGCCGATTTAGGGTCATAGGCCCATAAAAGCCACATTTATTATCCGATTTTGCTGAAATTTGGGCCAGTTAGTTGTGTTAGTCCCTTCGACATCCTTCTTCAATTAGGCCCAGATCATTCCAGATTTCGATATAGCTGCCATATAGACCGATCTCTCGATTTAAATTCTTGGCCCCAGAAAAGGTACATTTGTAATCCGATTTCGCTGAAATTTGACACAGTGACTTATGTTAGGCTTTTCGATATCCGTTTCGTATATGGTTCAGATCGGTCTATATTTGGATATAGCTTTGTAATGTTATACATTAAAGATTTGATTTGTACATGGAAAACCCCATTCACTTACTTTCATTTGAGTATTAATTCAAATAGGTTTTTGCATTTTCCAGCTACACCCGATTGTGCTACTCCTGCTGCAGACAGACAGACAACCATATGCAAATGTTCTTCCTGAAATACCGAAAGCACACGCATTGGTATCATTCTGAAAATCATATAAGCCTGTCAAAATGTGTGTCAAGCATTGATGGATTTTTCAAGTACCACCTATGAGGAAGATACTTGTCTAAGCGTTTTTTTTTTTCATCCATTTCGAAACTCTTAGCGCAGAGGAAAAAGTATTTCTAAGAGGATCTAAAGAATAAATATGCTAATAAATTCCGGAAATGCATACCATGGAAGTGGGTCTAAGTGGAAAGTAAAAAAAAACGAATTAGCACCATAAAGTAGTTAGATTGTGAACTATTCCAAATCAAATTTAGTGTAGATTGAAGCAACTTTCATATTATGTTAGTACAGGATTTTTTCAGGGACGCTACAAGAGTAGACCGATAGGGTCAGCAAACGACGCCATATTATTAGCCACTCTTTTGACATTTCTCTTCAGTATGGTTTGTCATTTCATGATTTAATTATATACGAGCAAAATACGAGTCGAATTTATTAAAATTTGCTACCGAAATTCGGAATCAGTGGCCTCAACGTTAAGAGCTTCAGCGATGAGGCTCATTTCTGGCTGAATGGCAATCGACACGTACTCTATGAGCCTCATTGCATTCAGAAAAAAATCGGTTTGGTGCTGTTTATGGGCCGGTGGGGTCATTGGATCTTACTTATTTCGTGATGGGAATGGCTAACAGAAAATTATTCGCTCTAATTGGATGAACTTGGAGGACATGTGGTTAAAACAGGACGGCGCCAAAAGCCACACAGCGAATGTCGCATCAATTTATTGGAAACCAAGTTTGAAAAAACGTGTTATCTCAAACAAGTAAGAGCGTGCTAAGTTCGGCCGGGCCGAATCTTATATACCCTCCACCATTGATCGCATTTGTCGAGTTCTATGCGCGGTATCTCTTTTTAGACAAACATAGAATATTGAATAAGAACTGTTATCCTATTGGAGCTATATCAAGTTATAGTCCGATTCGGACCATAATTGAATGCTGATTGACATTGTAGAAGTCATTGTGTAATATTTCAGTTCATTCGGATAAGAATTGCGCCTTGTAGGGGCTCAAGAAGCAAAATCGGGAGATAGGTTTATATGGGATCTGTATCAAGCTTTTGATCGATTCAGACCATACTAGACACCTATGTTGAAGGTCATGAGAGAAGCCGTTGTACAAAATTTCAGCCAAATCGGATGAGAATTGCGCCCTCTAGAGGTTCAAGAAGTCAAGATCCCAGATCGGTTTATATGGCAGCTATATCAGGTTCTACGTCGATTTACACCATACTTAGCACAGTTATTGGAAGTCATAACAAAACACCTCATGCAAAATTTCAGCCAAATCGGATGAGAATTGCGCCCTCAATTGGCTCAAGAAGTCAAGATCCAAGATCGGTTTATATGACAGCTATATCAGATTATGAACCGATTTGAACCATACTTGACAAAATTGTTGGATATCATAACAAAATACGTCGTGCAAAATTTCATTCCAATCGGATAAGAATTGCGCACTCTAGAGGCTCAAGAAGTCAAGACCCAAGATCGGTTTATATGGCAGCTATATCAAAACATGGACCGATATGGCCCATTTACAATACCAACCGAACTACACTAATAAGAAGTATTTGTGCAAAATGTCAAGCGGCTAGCTTTACTCCTTCGGAAGTTAGCGTGCTTTCGGCAGACAGACGGACGGACGGACGGACGGACAGACGGACGGACGGACAGACGGATGGACATGGCTAGATCGACATAAAATGTCACGACGATCAAGAATATATACACTTTATGGGGTCTCAGGCGAATATTTCGAGTAGTTACAAACAGAATGACGAAATTAGTATACCCCCCATCTTATGGTAAAGGGTATAAAAACGAGTCGAAATTATTTAAAAGTACTACCGAAATTCGGAATCAGTGGCCTCAACGTTAAGAGCTTCAGCGATGAGGCTCATTTCTGGCTGAATGGTAATTGACACGTACTCTATGAGTCATCATTGCATCCCCAAAAAAATTGCGGTTTATGGGCCGGCGAGGTCATTGGACATTACTTCTTCCGTGATGGAAGTCGCTAACAGAAAAGATTTCGCTCAAATTAGATGATATGGAATATGGTTCCTATTGGAACCACATGACCTCCAATATTTAGTTCCAATAGGACGGCGCCACACAGCGAATGTCTCAATCAATTTATTGGAAACAGAGTTTGAAACACGTGTTATCTCACGAAATAGTCCAGTCAAATAGCCGCCTTGGTCGTGCGATTTGACGCCGTTAGACCATTGCCTGTGAGGCTACTTCAAATCTACTTCAAATCTATGGTCTATGGCAACAAGTCAGCGACAAGTGATTAACTTCGACGAATATCGAACGGGAAATTGAAAACCGTCGAAAATCGGGTTCGGCGTCTGGACTTCTGTAAGCGTGCCGTATATTTTTTCCGATGAAATTTGAAATGTAAAGTTACACTAGGGGTCCCGATATTTAAACCGCATATGGCCCAGATCGGACAATATTTAGATATAGCTGTCATATATAGTGATCTGCGATTGAGGGATTTAAGTCCATGTTGGGATGATACATATCCTCTGAACCAACTCAAACATGGTTCAGATCGCACTATATTTAGATATAGTTGCCAAATAGACCGATCTGAATATCTGACGAAAGACGAAGCTTAAGACGAAATAGCTTAATAAAGCCTCCTGGGTCTTGATTTCTTGAGCTTTTAGAAGGCGCAATTCTTTTCCGATTTGGCTTAATTTTTGTACTTAGTGTTTCGTTATGACCTTTAACTTACAGGGCGGCTAAAACGGCGTTTAAATTTAAATAGCTCCCATACAAACCAATATGGATGGGAGTTGTTCAGCCTTTAAACACCTCCAAACAGAAGATATTTACCGACCATGGCAATATAGGGTTAAAGTAAAAGGTATTAGAGAGTGAAAGAAAGCGACGTGGAGCGTGCCCGGTTTAGCTACTAACTCCAAACTAAAACAATGACACATAACCAATACCATGGACGCGATAGAAAAGTTACAAAAAGGGATAGAGGTACATTTAGTCTTTTATCCATAACTTTGAAGGTTGCAAAAAGTTGCAGCTGACATTGTACATTTTGTTGATAGAGTCCCTTGTACCTGATAGAGTCCTCGACGGCAAGGGCTGCCGCCTCAGGTACGTTTTCGTACCTTTTTCGTCATGGGAGAGACACATTCCGGAACGGCTTCTCCGCGATCTTCTGGTCCATGCCGGGATTGAAAATAACCCCGGGCCCAGGTTCTGCATCGGTCGGTATCGGTGAGTTGTAACCCATGCATTGGATACATTTCCGATCTTGTTCTGGCCTTACGTCACTACGGGAATATAGTCACACAGAATAGGTTGCAATGCACAGCGGTGCGAACATAGACAGCAGTGGGCCACAAACGTCGTCGGCTTCTGCGTGTTGTCGGACTATGTGACCCCTCCGACCTATCCCGTGCGGCAATATACTTAATAGCAGCACCCCAGCCCTAATATTGCCGATCCAGTGCAGGGAAGTGTACCTCTCTTGCATTGGAATTGCAATGGTCTGCGGGGCAAGATTGACGAGCTGTAGCGATCCAGGAGACAACGCTGACCAGCACCTATAGCCTGCACAGTTCTCATGGATACAATGAGCTATGAAAGGATCGCTTGAGGAATGAAGGTGAGTAATTGGCCTTCACGATGCACCATTCCATGCAGTATAGACACATCTCGACTGCGCTTGGCGCTAGTGACCCCAAAATGGAGTGCATGTGAGTAGCACTCAGGTCCGGTACTGCCGAGATAGAGCTATACAACGTTTACATGCCGCCGGTTGGTAGCTGTGACCCAGTTAATGGCCAAGCTTACAAGCGCGACATAAGTGGTCCTTGCCATAATCGTCTGTTTCTATTGGGTTGCCCAAAAAGTAATTGCGGATTTTTTAAAAGAAAGTAAATGCATTTTTAATAAAACTTAGAATGAACTTTAATCAAATATAAATTTTTTACACTTTTTTTCTAAAGCAAGCTAAAAGTTACAGCTGATAACTTACAGAAGAAAGAACGCAATTACAAAGTCACAAGCTGTGAAAAAATTTTTCAACGCCGACTACATGAAAAATGCGCACTTAAATGCGCATTACGTGTCATAACATTCTCCCCTAGGTAACGACTAGCGGGGCATAGATTTGGCAGAACAGATTGAAGGCTCCACTATTGCATGGTGAATTAGGAGGCACCCACTGGGGTTACGATCCTGAGTGACGTATCCTGGCAAGCCGTAATTTCTTTACGATCAGACCACCTCCCCATAATTCTCACCACCGACCATCCACCCGACTTCACAACCTCCTAGCGCCGGACATTTATCAATCGGAAGAAAGGCGACTAAGTCGTCTTCAGAGAGTACACCAATCGCCGCGTCAGTGAACTGACACACCCCTTCAATGTGCTAGTTGCCGAGAGGAAATTCCGAGACATCATTAACGCAGCGGCCGTTCGCTTTGTACCAGCAGATCGAATATCCCAAGTGCGACCCAATTTTCCGGCGCAGGTAGTGGTACTCGCAGACGAGTGAGTATTCGTTACACCGGGTCCACGAACCCCAGAATCAATGAGCTGAATTGGGAATAAAAAATAAGGTAGGGTAGCGGAATTTGTGGCTTAAACACTTGAAGCAATGTAACTTAGGCAAGCTGTGGTCTGCTGTTAAGTCACTCTCGAACCCCAGTAGAAGGGATGACAGTACCTCAGTCACTTTTAGCGACGTAACTGCGACTGATTCGAAAAAAACGCCAGGTTGTTCAATCGTTAACTGATTGTGCATCGTAGCCGATGGACAGCCATCGCAATTAACAGTGGACGAAGGCGAAGAAATCATGCAAGTCATTGGGCCACGATGGAATCTCTACACTAATGCTGAAGAATTCGGACCTACCCGAAGTCGAGTACCTTACAGCTGGCCTCTACCTGTCCTTGATCACTCATATAGTACCGGATGTCTGGAAGATGAGCAGAGTGATCCCGCTACTGAAGCCTGGAAAAGACCCGAGTATGGGGGCAAGAAGTTTTAGGGACTATTTCTCCCAAGCCTCATTGAAGAATTTCCCTTCGCCTAGCATCAGCATAGATTTCGAAGACTGCTTAGCACAACAACTGCTTTGTATTCCATCGTACCGCACACATTTGCCATGGCTTCAATCAGGTCAGACTATGGGATAGGACGGCACTGGACTTATCGAAGACATTAGACACGGTCAGCCATTGAGTTATTGAGTTGACGTTTTTCAAAGATTTGTATTCCTTCTATACGCAGGTTAAGTTCTTGAATTGGCTAAATCGGACTATATTTGGATATAGCTGCCATATACACCGATCTGGCGAATTAAAGCCCGTGAAAGCCGCATATTTTGTCCGATTTAGCTGAAATTTTAAATAGAAATTTACACTAGCGGGTGCGATATTTAAATCGAATGTGGCCCAGATCGGATAATATTTAGATACAGCTGCCATATATAGTGATCTGCCGATTGAAGGTCTTAAGCCCGTAAAAGCCCCAATTATTATCCGATTTCGTTAAAATTTAATACAGTGGGCACTTATCACACATCTGAAACCAAGCAATAACATCTTCTCTCGTTTGGTGCTATTCTTCAAGAGTACCGGTAGAATGAACTAATCACATGTAGTCTTTTGAGATGCTTAACCTCTAAAGAATTAATGCATATATAGCATGTGTGGTATTCACAGTTATCTCGCTTAGGTCGGGATTGTATCATTGTTACGTATCATTAATATTCGCTTTTTTTCAACAGAGCCTTAAAGCGAAAGTTATAACATTTCCCATTATATATCTTTTTTCATGATCATGCCCTACTTTTACAGCAATTTTAAGGTCATAGCCATAAAGAAATAACATTTTTATTGTAATACCCTTTGTGTCCGGTGACCAAATGAAACCTCCAAAGGATCTGCATTGTAAATAATAGCCCTTCTGGCATTTGGCACTTCATCAGCCTTAATGATATGCACAATACAATGTGATATCCGTTGCGATAGAGTACAGCAAAGATACAAAACTGTCAAATTTGTAACAATTTAACGCTACATAACAGCAAATACCCACAACAACATCAACACTTCTCCAACTATGGCCGACTCAACCATATGCCCATACTTCGCAGCTCGATATCCCAAACTATAGTCTGCTGTCAACGAATGGGAGTCATAAATTTATGTCACTGTAATTGTGCTTTTGTTGGTAAATTTCGAAACAAAAAAGATCTACAATGGGCTCACAACAATTAAAACTATTGGGTCGCACATAAATATTAATTATCCTGCGAATGGTAAAAGTTGCATTAACATTATGCCAAAGTGCTTTAATGGCAAACAGGGACAATTATCATTTTCAGGTAAGCGAGATTAAGGCTAATGACGCAATTGGTGCATCGTGGTGTACAATTATATGTATATGAGTGCGTCATTGGGGTATATGTTTTAAATCAACCCCTTTTTTTTTAAAAAAATTTGTTCAAATTATGTAACTGGAAATTGGGACTAATGGAAATATGTCAATACAACTGCAATATAAGGTTTGTTTAAATTGGTTAAAAGGAGCAAAACAATTTAAGTAAAGGTCTTCACAGATTTGAGATAAACCAGCGGTGTCGACTGTGTAATACCGAATACCTACCTTATACCAAGCGGAAGCTTTTTCTTATTCTGAACCAATTTTAATGGACCTCGGCGGATGTTTTCAGATGGGTTATTAATCAACCCGTATCATATTTCGAGCAAATATGTTCAAACTGTGATAAAAACGGTTGACAAATGACAACATTATTGCAAATTACCCAAATTCTGATGAACATCTACAATATATGGAAACAGTATCTAAATCTGAACCGATTTCGGCCAAACTTCTCAAATATTGGGGTAGTCGTCGAGGAAAGCGTTGTGCGAAAATTTTGGCAAGATTGCTCAATAAATGGGCTTGCTGTCACTCTAGAAGGTAAAATCGGGCGATATTCATATATGGCTGCCATATCCAAATCTGAACCGATTTCTTTGAAATTCGCTAGTAAAATTAATTTCGAGCGAATCAGTTAACAAATGAGTACTTTATTGCAATATATCTCACAACCAGACGAACATATAGATGGGAGCTATATCTAAATCAAATCTATGAAATTCACCTGTGATGTCAAGAGTCAAGAGAATATTCTTCCTGCCAACTTTCGACAGAATCGGTTAACGAATGACCACAATTTTGCAATATTAGTTAATGGGACGAACATATATATGGGAGCTATACCCATATCTGAACCGATTATTTTCAATTTTAATAGGCTTTAACTCTAGGCCAAAAAAAAAACAAGTAAAAGTAATAGTTCATTTCGGACCATAATTAAACTGAATATTGGAGACCATAGTAGAAGTCATTGTGTAAAATTCTAGCCAAATACAAGATTTCAGCCAAATCGGGTAATACTTGGGCCTTTAGAGGCTCAAGAAGTCAAGATCCCATATTGGTTTATATGGCAGCTATATCAGGTTATGGACCGATTTGAACTATTCTAAGCCCAGTTGTTGAAAGTTATAACAAACCACCTCATGCAAAATTTCAGCTAAATCGGATAATAATTCCGCCTTCTAGTGGCTCAAGAAGTCAAGACCCCAGATCGCTTTATATGGCAGCTATATCAGGTTATTGACCGATTTGAACCATTTTTTAAACACATGTTGGAAGTCATAACAAAACACATAATGTAATATTTCAGCCAAATCGGATAAGAATTTCTCCCTGTAGAGGGTCAAGAAGTCAAGACCCCAGATCGGTTTATATGGTAGCTATATCAGCTTATATACCGATTTTAACTATTCTTAACACAATGATTGGAAGTCATAATAAAACACGTCATGCAAAATTTCAGCTAAATCGGATGAGAATTGCGCTCTCTAGCGGCTCAAGAAGTCAAGATCCCAGATCGGTTTATATGACAGCTATATTAAGTTATGGACCGATTTCACCCATACTCAGTTGTTGGAAGTCATAATAAAACACCTTGTGCAAATTTTCAACCAAATTGGATAAGAATTGTGCCCTCTAGCGGTTCAAGTAGTCAAGACCCCAGATAGGTTTATATGGCAGCTATATCAAAACGTGGACCGATATAGCCCATTTACAATCCCAACCGAGCTACACTAATAAGAAGTATTTGAGAAAAATTTCAAGCGGCTACCTTATTCCTTCGAAAGTTATCGTGCTTTCGACAGACAGACGGACGGATGGACGGACATGGCTAGTTCGACTTAAAATGCCACGACGATCAAAAATATATATACTTTATTGGGTTTTAGACGCATATTTCGAGGTGTTACAAACAGAATGATGAAATAAGTATACCCCAATCCTATGGTGGAGGGTATAAATTTGAGACAATCAGGTGAAAGTTGCGACCTATGCTTGGTACACAAATTAACATGAGCAGACTGACAGACATAGCTAAATCGAATCAGAAAGTGATTCTATATCGATCGCTATACTTCTCAATGGGTCTATCTCTCTTCCTCCTGGGTGTTATAAACAAATACCCTAAGTTATAATAAACCGTACCACAGTGGTGGTGTAGGGTAAAAAAAGATTTGGGGCATGATTTGTAGGGTATATAATTCGACTAGTCGAATAATAGAAGACTTTTGTTTTTACCCAAACTAAATTACGATGCATCATCGTAAATGTAGGTCAGATGAGGCCAAATTCTTTTTCATTTGTCCGGTGCAGCAGTTTAATGCACCGGATTTACCTATAGAGTGCTTCATTGAACATAGGCTGTCGCCTTAGTGCTACATGCCTCTTTCGTTCTTTTTTGCCATGGGAGAGGCACTCCAGTACTGCTTAGCATGATGTTTGGTACCACGCGAGTTTGAAGAGTATGCTGTACTCTGGTTCTGTTGATTTCTTAATATACCATTCCGTGTATTTTAAACTTGTCATGTCTTCGATGGACTTTTGTGATTAATACCTGAATTATACGGGGGTGGCAGGCAAGCCTGGCGCTGCCAAGACTTAGCTAAATATTGTGCATATATCGCTGGTTTGGCCTCAGATTATCATACACATAAGTCGCCTGTTGTCAATAGAGCTGCCAAAATATCGTTTGCATTATCGATATTTTATTGTTTGTCTGAATATCGATTCATATTTTCCATCCATACTTTCGGTCCGATTTGGTTGAAATTTTGCATGTAGGGTTAGCCTTCCAACAACAGTGTCAACTACGGTCCAAATCGGTGAACAACCGGATATATGTCCCATATAAACCGATCTCCCGATTTGACTTCTCAAGCCTCTCAATTTTTGTCCGATTTGGCAGAAATTTTGCATGAGATATTTTGTTGTGACTTCCAACAACCGTGCCAAGTACGGTTCAAATCTGTCTATAGCCTGATATAGCTGTCATACAAACCGATCTTGGATCTTGACTTCTTGAGCCACCAGAGGGCACAATTCTCATCCGATATGGTAGAAATTTTGCATGAAGTGTTGACTGAAACTGTGCATGAAGTGCCATATAAACTGGTCTCGGATCTTGATTTATTGAGCCTCCAGAAGGCGCAATTCTTATTCGATTTGAGTGTAATTTGCATGAGGCGTTTTGTTGTACTGACTTTCAGTAACTGTAACATGATAATAATATCGATATCGAGGAGACCACCATAGCGCAGAGGTAAGCATATTCGGCTATGACGCTGAACGCCTGGGTTCGAATCCTGGCGAGACCATCAGAAAAAATTTTCAGCGGTGGTTTTCCCCTCCTAATGTTGACAACATTTGTGAGGTACTATGCCATATAAAACTTCCCTCCAAAGAGGTTTCGCACTGCGGCACGCCGTTCGGACTCGGCTATAAAATGGAGGCCTCTTATCATTGAGCTTAACTTGAATCGCACTGCTCTCATTGACATGTGAGAGTTTGTCCCTGTTCCTTAATGGAATGTTCATGGGCAAATTTTGCATTTCTCAATATCGATATCGAGAGTTTTAAAAAAAAATTCTTCCTGTCAAATTGCGAGAGAATCAGTTAACAAATGACCATTTTATTGCATTATTATTGCAAAGCGGACAAAAAATATATATGGAAGCTATATCCAAATCTGAACCGATTTTTTCCAGGTTCAATAGGCTTTGTCTCAAGGCCGAAATACATGCCCATACCAAATTTGAAAACGATCGGATGAAAATTGCGACCTGTAGTTTGTACACAAATTAACATGGACAGACGGACATAGCTAAATCGAATCAGAAAGTGATTCTGAGTCGATCGGTATACTTATCAATGGGTCTATCTTTCTTCCATTTGGGTGTTACAAACAAATGCACTAAATTATAATACCCTGTACTAAAATAGTGGTGTAAGGTATAATTACGGAGTTAAAAGCACAAGTTATGGTGATCTACGGTGTCGAACATCTGTAAGTGGTCATGGAGAACCAGAAAGCAGACCTTATTGGCAACTATGTCACTCCTTATATATTCCGAGGCCTCGATCAACTATGGTCAGTACTCACAATCTTACCATGTTTCCAAGAAGTAGGAAATGTTCCCAAACTCAACATTGTACTGAAAAAGTAGGTAAGATATGGTAACAACCTTGGATCAATCCTATCAGGTTCAACGGCGCTGAAATTAAACTGTGTAAAACAACAACTTCTTCATGGTGCTTCATCGTAAGTCTCATTTACCGTCATTAAGCTGGCCATTCACCTGAGGGATCTGCCTGTAGCGTTGGTATATTAATGAATGAGTTGTTGAGCTCGCCCGCATCACAAACAGAGAACCGGCACCGAATAACTATAAGCATCACACAACTCCAATCTGTGTTGTGTTCTTTTTTATCACGAGAAGCTTAGCTGAGAGTTAACGGGCGCGTCCACAGTTTGTGGATAGTGGAGTGCTCTATGTGGAGTAGCTGCAACTACAGTCGCAAACAATCAGCGGTATCCACTGGAGAGTCTCAGTGGGAGGACGGTTGGCACCGGCTCTTGCTTAAATACTAAGTGCCTTTGATGCTCGATACGACAAGGCGAGATATTGGTGCCTTTTAATAACCAATGGCCATCTTGTTCCCGCGGCGATCTGTAGTACAGACCGGAACAGACTTGCTCGCCTAAAAGAACTTGAACCCCCACATGCAAATGTGACTACAACAACGACGACGACGACCAACGGAGAAACCACTGGCTCAAGACTAACCAACTCCTTTATCATTAATAACCTTCTATTTGCTCTTAGAACCGATGTCCAAACTTAATCGGTGCCCGGTGTCTTATAGCGGTTCCACTTCAAGTATGCGCTATCCCTATCATTCATACACCTTCTGTTAAACCAGGGCTTCGTATTCCAATTGATTCTCCAATTCCTTATAGGAATTGATACATTATTATAGATGCGCCTTTTAAGTGGCCAAGACTTTAAATCGAGAGATCCGTCTATATGGCAGCTAAATTCAAATCTGGACTGATCTGGGACAAATTGCAGAGGGATCTCGAAAGACCTAACACAACTCACTGTCCCCAATTTCGGTAAAATCGAACAATAAATGCATCCTTTAAGGGATCTAGGACTTTACATTGCGAGATCGGTTTATATGACATCTATATTCAAATCAAGACCGATCTGCGCAAAATTGAAGAAGAATGTCGAAGGCTCTAACGTAACTCACTGTTCCAATTTTCGGCGAAATCGGACAATAAATGCGTCTTTTAAGGGGTAAAAACCTAAAATCGAGAGATCGGTATATATCGCAGCTATATCCAAAACTACTGGGACAAATTGAAGAAGAATGTCGAGGTGCCTAACACAATGCACCGTCCCAAATTTAGGCGAAATCGGATAATAGATGTTCTTTTTATGGGGCCATGAAATGGAGAGATCGGTCTATATTGCAGCTATCTCCAAATCTGGACCGATATGGGCAGAAAGTTGTCGAGGGTCCTAACACAACTCACTGTTTCAAATTTCGGCGACATTGGCCAATAAATGCGCCTTTTATGGGCCGAAAACCTTAAATCGAGAGATCGGTCTATATGGCAGCTGTATTCAAATCCTAACCGATCTGGGCGAAATTGAAGAAGGTTGTCGAAGGCTCTAACATAACTCACTGTCCCAAACAAATTTACCTTTTATAGGCCCAAAAACTTAAATCGAGAGATCGGTCTATATGGCAGCTATATCCAAATCTGGACTGATCTGGGCCAAATTGAAGAAAGATATCGAGGGGCCTTACGCAACTCACTGTCCCAAGTTTTACGGACAACGGACAATAAATGCGCCTTTTATGGGGCCAAGACCTTAAATCGAGCGATCGGTCGATATTGTGGCTTTTTCCAAATCTGGGCTACTTCGGCCAATTTACAGAAAGATGTCGAGAGCTATATCCAAGTCTGGACCGATCGGGGCCAAATTAAAGAAGGATGTCGTTTGGCCTAACACAACTCACTGTCATACAATTTTCCTCGGACTGGCACGAAATTGTTTACGGATTGTTTTTTTACCCAACTGAACACCTTTACCGAAGTCCATTAAAATGCATTCGGAATCAGACTTCATATTACTTGTAAGGAAGGTGTAGGGTGTGATTTAGGCGGCACCCGTATCTATCACAGTAATGGTGTAGGGTTTAATACTTGTACAATCATCAGAATGACATGCGATCACCACTTTTTTCACAACATTCCACAAATCGTTTTCTCCGAAATGATCTGTCCTATGCTCATACAAACTCCCTTCAAATTTGTGTGTATGCCACATGGAAGCGTGTTAAATTGGATTCCCTCCCCATGTATTAAATTACGCAGCGTTCTTCCACGTATTTGCAATTCAATCCAATCGCTTTTCTGTTTACAGTTTATCACAATTGTTTTTAGCTTTTATTGTCCACCCCTAGACGTGTGTTTGTTTAGCTTATTTTGCATTTTTGGCACCCCATTTCAGTGACAAGGATACGCTGTCAGGATATCAGACAAAGAGAGAATCCTTACACACACACACACTGTAAACTCATTGTGTAAAGGTCTTAGGACATATATAGCTCTTCAAATATGATCTGGTATGGTTGTTCAGATACGCTTTATACACGGTGCGTTAATCATGACATATCCTTTATTCTTAAAAAGGGGTTAGTTGCATGTTTTTTGTAAAACTGATATCGTTCGCTGGCTCTCTATCTTTCGGGGATTGTCCTTTGTTTTAGGCAAACTTGATTTTTCAATTGATGTTTACTTAATTTTCATACATTTCCGAAATAAAAACCAATAACAACAACAATTGGCAATGTGGTACAAACTGGGGTTATGCATTAATCCTTTTTTGGATTTTTTTTTTTCATTTCGCTATACTGCATAATGATTATTTGCTCATGGATTTCCTTTGAACAAGGGTTGTTTGCAAGCCTAACAAATTGATTAATATTTCAACTGTTGGTTTGAGCTGGGACAATAATGTCCTGGGTGTTTTTTTATACTTTTATTGAATAAAGATCTTCAAAAACCACTGAGGCATCCATGATCGGCTAAAATTATGTGATTTTTTTTCGCTGCTGTTAATGGGGTTTTCCTTCTATAGTTTACTTCCACCACCTTTGTGTGAAGCGAAAAGTTTTAAGTCATTACGAAATGCCATCCATGAATAATTCAACGAATTTCATAAAGAGATAATTATTAAAAATTCTTTGTAATTTGTCAACATTTGCAGGGATTTTGTATTTCTATTCGCAATTGGTATGGTAATTACTATAATGAATTACACAAAAAACCAAAAGAGGTTGGCTGTGCTGCGAAACCTACTGCGAAGTTTTAAATGCGGAGTATAGTTGATGAATGCGTTTTTACCCTCTATGCACGGAATATGTATTTCGAACAAAGGTGTATAGAAAAGTAGCATAATGCTTGTCATTCTTAGGGGTCATTTTGGCATATTTCATAATTTTTATATTCTGGGCTAAAAAGTCAAAAAAGCAAATTATATAAGACTATAATACCCTCCAGCTTGAGGAATATACTTTCTGTTTGTTTTTCTTCCGAGACGAGTTCAATGATCGGAGATTTTCTTCTCAAAAAGAAAAAGATACCCGAAAGTGGGTATCAATTTCATACTCTTCTCCCCAATATTCATTCATTTGAGCCCCACATTGACGTGGTCGGTAAATATGCCCGATTTACGGTTGTTATGGAGAGTGGGGTGGTCCTCCAAACACTTAGCCCTGAAAATATATCAGCATCGTGCTCTACTCTCAAATATTATTTGTTTGAACCCCATATTTCCATTGGCCTCAAAATTGAATAGCAAATTCGTTTTCGTCAAATACCTTTCATTTAAACCACTTTTTGCAAAAGTCGGCGCAAATATGTCCGGTTTGGGGTATGGGGCCTAAAAACTATTAATATCGAGATCCACACCAAAATTGTCATGGTGAGCAAATACATCCTATTTGGTGGTTGTTATGGGGGTGGGTGTCCCCTAGGCAGTTGGTCCCGAATTTTAATGTCAGATTCGTGGTCAAATCCCAAATACCTTTCATTTGAGCCTCGCAAATATGATCGGTTTTGGGGGATGGGGCGGCCGTTCTGTGACATGGTCCTGAAAATATTGGGTTGCCCAAAAAGTAATTGCGGATTTTTCATATAGTCGCCGTTGACAAATTTTTTCACAGCTTGTGACTCTGTAATTGCATTCTTTCTTCTGTCAGTTATCAGCTGTTACTTTTAGCTTGCTTTAGAAAAAAAGTGTAAAAAAGTATATTTGATTAAAGTTCATTCTAAGTTTTATTAAAAATGCATTAACTTTCTTTTAAAAAATCCGCAATTACTTTTTGGGCAATCCAATATATATCAGATTGGTGTTCTACTCTAAAATACCTTATAAAGGGTGATTTTTTTGAGGTTAGGATTTTCATGCATTAGTATTTGACAGATCACGTGGGATTTCAGACATGGTGTCAAAGAGAAAGATGCTCAGTATGCTTTGACATTTCATCATGAATAGACTTACTAACGAGCAACGCTTGCAAATCATTGAATTTTATTACCAAAATCAGTGTTCGGTTCGAAATGTGTTCATTCACCGTAACGTTGCGTCCAACAGCATCTTTGAAAAAATACGGTCCAATGATTCCACCAGCGTACAAACCACACCTAACAGTGCATTTTTCGGGATGCATGGGCAGTTCTTGAACGGCTTCTGGTTGCTCTTCCCTCCAAATGCGGCAATTTTGCTTATTTACGTAGCCATTCAACCAGAAATGAGCCTCATCGCTGAACGGTGAATGAACACATTTCGAACCGAACACTGATTTTGGTAATAAAATTCAATGATTTGCAAGCGTTGCTCGTTAGTAAGTCTATTCATGATGAAATGTCAAAGCATACTGAGCATCTTTCTCTTTGACACCATGTCTGAAATCACACGTGATCTGTCAAATACTAATGCATGAAAATCCTAACCTCAAAAAAATCACCCTTTATTACAGCCCCATATTGGAGTGGTCAGCAAATACGTCCTATATGGGTGGTGTTATGGGGGTGGGGTAGCCCTATAAACAATTTTTCCCAAATATTGATATCAAGTTCGTGCTTTACTCCCAAAGACCTTTCATTTCAGTTCCATATTGCTATGGTCGGAAATTTGTCCTCTTTGGGGGGTGTTTTGGGTGGGGCGGCTGTCCATGTACTTGGCGTCACACTTGGATATCAGATTCTCATTCTACATTCAATTACCCTTTATTAAAGCCCCATATTGCCATGGTCAGTATATAAGTCCTGTTTGGGAGAGGGGTGGACCATCGGAAAGTTGGTCTCACATTTGGATATCAGATTCGTATTCTACTAGCAAATACTTTTCATTTGAGTCCCATATTGCCATGGTCGGTAAATATGTCCGATTTAGGGGTGGTCCCCCTAACACTTGGTCTCACAATTGGATATCAGATACGTTTTCTTAAGTGGATAAAAGCGTTTTGCAAAATTTTGGCAAGATGGGTCAGTGAATGCGCTTGATGTGTCTCTAGAAGGGCGATATATATATATATATATATATATATATATATATATATATATATATATATATATATATATATATATATCTATATATATATATATATATATGAGAGCCATATCTAAATCTGAACCGATTTGTATAAAATTCACCTTTAATGTCGTGAGGCAAGAGGAAATCCTTCCTGCCAAATTTCGAGAGAATCGGTTAACAAGTGGCCATTTTATTGCATTGTTACTGAAAATCGGACGACCATATATATATGGGAGCTATATCTAAATCTGAACCGATTTCGGTTAAACTTCTCAGATAATGTGACAGTCGTCGAGGAAAGCGTTGTACGAAGTTTGGGGAAGTTTGGTCAGTAAATGCGTTTGCACTGGCTCTAGGAGTGCAAAATCGGGCGATATATAGATATATGTGTGAGAGCTATATCCAAATCTGAACCAATTTCCATGAAATTCACCAGAAATGTCGAACCAAACTTCGAGAGAATCGGTTAATAAATGACCATTCTATTGCATTATTACTAAAAATCGGATGAACATATATATGGGAGCTATATGCAAATCTGAACCGATTTTTTCCAATTTCAATAGGCTTTGTCTCTAGACCGAAAAACATGCCTGTACCAAATTTTAAGAAGATCGGATGGAAACTGCGACCTGTACTTTGTACACAATTAACATGGAAAGAAAGACGGACAGACACATAGCCAGACACACAAACCGACGCAGCTAAATCGAATCAGAAAGTGATTCTGAGTCGATACTTATACTTATCAATGGGTCTAGCTCTCATTCTTTTGGGTGTTACAAACAAATTCACAAAGTAATAATACCCAGTACCACAGTAGTAGTGTAGAGAATAATTAGGCTTCTAGCGGTTCAAGATGTCAAATCCGAGAATCAGTTTATAGGGGGATTTACCAGATTATTCACCGTTTCGGATCATACTTGCCTGTGATATTGGGAGTCAGAACAAATGTGCTTGGGCTGAATTTTAGCCAAACCGGATGAAAAAAGAGGCTTCTAGCGACTAAAGAAGTCAAAACTGGGGATCGGTTTGTATGGCGCTATATCAGTTTATACACCGATTCGGATCATATCGGCACTGACGTTGGAAGTCAGAGCAGAAGTCCTTGAACCGAATTGAAGTCCTTGAACCGAATTGAAGACAAATCCGGGGGTCGGTTTATATGGGGGCTATATCTGTTTATAGACCGATTAGGATCATACTTAGTATGGATGTTGGAAGTCATAACTCAAGTAACAGTCAAATTGGATGAAAATTGAGGCATCTAAGGGCTTAAGAATTCAAATCCGGGGATCGGTTTATATGGAGGCCAAATCTGATTATAAACCGAATAGGATCACATTTTGCATGGATGTTGGAAGTCGTAACTCAAGTCTGTGTTCCAAATTACAGCTAAATCGGAAACTGTGATTTCTAAGGGATCAAGAAATCCAATCCGGGAATCGGTTTATATATGGGGCTGTATCAAAATCTGAACCGATATGACCCACTTGCAATCCCCAACGACCTAAGCCAATTAGAAGTAAAAGTTACAAGTTTTGTCCATGAACCTTCCACAAAGGAACAGGGGCAAACTTCTCACATATCAATGTGGGCAGTCCGATTCTAGTTTAAGCTCACAGATATTGACATTCTTTTTATAGACGAGTTCAAACGGCGTGCCGCGGTGCTACACCTCTTTCGAGAGAAATTTTTACATGGCATAGTACCTCACAAATGTTGCCAGCCATTAGGAGGAGAAAAACCTTCGTTGAAAATTTTTTCTGATGGTCTTGCCAGGGTTCGACTCTAGGCGTTCAGCCTCAAAAGCGGACATGCTAACCTTTCGGAATTCGAACCCATGCGTTCAGCGTCATAGGCGGACATGCTAACCTCTGAGCTACGGTGGCCTCCTACTCGGCTGTAATGTTGGTTTTGTAACTTTCCATATAACCGCGTATCTCTTTGTATATAGTTCAGACATTCCTGGTGGAAATGGTCAAAGTGTGTAACACGTTTGAGGGTTAGCCAACATTTGGGGGAGTCCGTAATTTCATAAGCCGTAGACACTCGTCACCCCACCACATGTTTACTACAATAACATCTCTTACAACTCTACACACACTCGCATGGTTGTGTATGTTTCTAAACACAACCACCAAAGGATGGGGGTATATTTATTTTGTCATTCCGTTTGCAACACATCGAAATATCCATTTCCGACCCTATAAAGTATATATATTCTTGATCAGCGTAAAAATCTAAGACGATCTAGACAGGTCCGTCCGTCTGTCTGTTGAAATCTCGCTACAGTCTTTAAAAATAGAAATATTGAGCTGAAACTTTGCACAGATTCTTTCTTTGTCCAAGCAGGTTAAGTTCGAAGATGGGTAATATCGGACTATATTTTGATATATCCCCATATAGACCGATCGGCCGATTTAGGGTCTTGGGCCCATAAAAGCCACATTTATTATCCGATTTTGCTTAAACTTGGGACGGTGAGTTGTGTTAGGCCCTTCGACATTCTACTTCCATTTGGCCTAGATCGGTTCAGATTTGGATATAGCTGCCATATAGACCGATCCTCCGATTTAGGGTCTTAAGCCCATAAAAGCCACATTTATTATCAGATTTTGCTTAAATTTGGGACAGTCAGTTGTGTTGGGCCCTTCGATATCCTTTGATAATTTGGCCCAGATCGGTTCAGATTTGGATATAGCTGTCATATAGACCGATCCTCCGATTTAGGGTCTTAGGCCCATAAAAGCCACTTTTATTATCCGATTTTGCAAAGATTTTAAATAGTGAGTTGTGTTAGGCCCTTCGACACCCTTCTTTAATTTGGCACAGATCGTTCCAGATTTGGATATAGCTGCCATATAGACCGATCCTCCGATTTAGGGTCTTAGGCCCATAAAAGCCACTTTTATTATCCGATTTTGCAAAGATTTTAAATAGTGAGTTGTGTTAGGCCCTTCGACATCTTGCTTCAGATTTGTGGATAGGTGCCATATAGACCTATCTCCCGATTTAAGGTTTTGGGCCCACAAAAGGCGCATTTATTGTCCTATGTCGCCGAAATTTGGGACAGTGAGTTGCGTTAGGCCCTTCGACATTCTTCTCCAATTTGGCTCAGATCAGTCCAGATTTCTTGGGTCTTGACTTCTTGAGCCTCTAGAGTGCGGAATTCTTATCCGATTGGAATAAAATTTTGCACGACGTGTTTTGTTATGATATTCAACAACTGCGCCAAACACGTTTGAAATCGGTACATAACCTGATATAGCTGCCATATAAACCGATCTTGGGTCTTGACTTCTTGAACCTCTAGAGTGCGCAATTCTTATCCGATTGGAATGAAATTTTGCACGACGTCTTTTGTTATGATATTCAACAACTGCGCCATACACGTTTGAAATCGGTACATAACCTGATATAGCTGCCATATAAACCGATCTTGGGTCTTGACTTCTTGAACCTCTAGAGTGCGCAATTCTTATCCGATTGGAATGAAATTTTGCACGACGTCTTTTGTTATGATATCCAACAACTGTGCAAAGCACGGTTGAAATCGGTACATAACCTGATATAGCTGCCATATAAACCGATCTGGGATTTTGACTTCTTGAGCCTCTAGGGGTCGCAATTATTATCCCATTTGTCTGAAATTTTGAAAGACGGATTCCCTCATGACCATAAACATACGTGTTTATTATGGTCTGAATCGATCTATGGTCCGATACAGCTACCATATAAATCGATCTCTCTATTTTACTTCTTGAGCCCCAAAAGGGCGCAATTCTTATTCGAATTGGCTAACATTTTACACAGGTCTCCAAATATAATTTAATTGTGGTAATAGCAGAGCAAATCTTTTCTTATATCCTTTTTTGCCTAAGAAGAGATGCCGGGAAAAAAACTCGACAAATGCGATGCATGGTGGAGGGTATATTAGATTCGGCGCGGCCGAACTTAGCACGCTTTTACTTGTTACTAGTTAACATTGGAGATAATTCCTATTCAGTCAAGATTAGCTCTTTGTTTCCCCTGAACTTTACGGTTCAGGTGCAAGACGGACAAAGAAGTTGAGTGACAGAGTCAGCCTCCTAAAGGGTGACATTTGTTCCCTTGCAATAATTCTCTCATTCATTCGTAATAATAAATCCTAAGCCGGAGTTCTCTCTCACCACGTACGTCTGCCCCGATCCAAGAACCGCAGAACACGATTCAGAGGAGAGCCATGCAAAGGACCCCTGATGAAAAGGCGCTCTCTACCTAACTAAACATCATCCTAAGGCGGCACCGACAGATTTAGCTCAACTGTTTCTGGTTTATCATGGAATACTTGAAGTATGACCGGAAGAAGTTGAAATCGAAGCCATAATTAGAGCACTAGCAAGCCTAGCAAGTTGCCAAATCAGCTATAGGGGGTCTGCAAATAAACCGCATTTGGTCATTGCTAATTGAATAATGATAAGTAAGCTTTCTTTGCTGAAGTAATGTAGGTGCACTCACAGATTAAATAAAATGCATGAACCTTTCGTTCTGACAAATATGCACAAATGAACTTAAATTTTGCTTCATTAAATCTTACCTGCAGATCCGATTCATAGTAAAACCTATTTAAATTACATAATCAAGCAAACTTTCCGTAGTCGGTCGACCTCAAGTAATTTCATCCAATAACTTTTCCTTATTTTCATTGAGACAAAAAATGTGCATCTCCCACAGAAACGCCTGCACTAGAACATTTTCTTAGCCAAGTTTATTGAATTTCAATTAATATTCATATTTCAATTAATTTGCAGTACAACAGAGTCATGAGATAAAGGAAAATTTACTTTGGCATCAAAGCTAAAGCATACTTCGGTAAATTCAGCATAAAAGAAAAACAAAAAAAAAAGTATTACCTACTACATCTTTTGAGAGTGGGAAAAAATACTTGGAAGGTTATAAATTTATGCTCTAGAGATACTGACTTTCCAGCAGTAGATCCCTGTTAAAAACAAACTAAGTTTACCCATTCTATTGGCTTGGCACTTTTGATACTTTACTGCCAATACAAAATATCAGGACAACGTCTGCAACATCATAGCCATCACCATCAGCATCATCATCATTGGCATCGCCCAACATAAGCATGAGCAAATTCCTTGAGCTATGCTTTTGTTAAGAGCTGTGCCACAAGATGTTGATAATTTGTATCGAGTCTATTGTTGGGCTAAGATAAGAAGTCAATTTTAAAATGTGAACATATTGTGTCAAAACCGGAAGTTTGCCACTCGACACGAAGCATATGCCCACGACAAAACAACGGTGGAGTTTTTGCATGTGCCGGCAATCAGGACTTGCAGTCATACAATACACTTTGTCATGTCCTTAGATTTAAAAGGAATTTTTGTGTTGGCTGGAACTTCTCTCTGCTGTATAGGCAAATGATGCAAAATTTACTGCCTTTGATAATCTTGGCCAGGTCTTTCCCATAATCCTTGTATGGGTAGTTAACTTTAATAAACTGCAAAAAGGAAATCGAAATTTTATGTTAGCAATCTGAACTGTTTGTTGAACAACGTCTATTTCACTTTAATTCAATGAAAAATGTAGAAGCACCATATCAGACAATTAATCGAATATAATCGGAATACTAAATCCAAAGGTGGTAGCCTCTTTTATGTCCTTAAGCATGAGCATGACTTTAACAGTAAGCTTTCGGTAAAAACAAATGTTTTTTATACCCAACACCATAGGATGGGGGTATACTAATCTAGTCATTCCGTTTGTAACACCTCGAAATATTGATCTAGGACCCCATAAAATATATATATATTTTTGATCGTCTCAACATCCTGATTCGATCTAGCCATGTCCGTCCGCTCGTCTGTCGAATTCACGATAGCGGTCGAACGTGTAAAGCTAGCCGCTTGAAATTTTGCATGGATATTAAATATTGATGTAGGTCGGTGGGGATTGCAAATGGACCATATCGGATTAGATTTGGAAATAGCTCACATATAAACCGATCTCCCGATTGGAAATCTTGACCCATTGGAAACCGCAATTTTTGTTTGCTCATAGTTTTCTAGTATGACTTCCAAAAACTGTGCAAGGTACCGGTCTACAACCTGATACCGATTTGATTTCTTGAGCCCTTTGAAGCTTCAATTCGAATGGGCTGAAATTTCGCTCACTGTGTGTGTGTGTGTACCGTTGAAATCGGTCAAGAACGTGATATAGTTTCCATATAAATTTGACTTCTTGGGCCCCGGGAAGCCGCAATTTTTGTCCGATTTGGCTGAAATTTTGCACATAGTGTTCTGTTATAACTCTCAATAACGGTGCCAAGTACGGTCTTTACCCAGATGTATCTCCCAAATTTTACCAGAATCCATGGTGCTGGGGTCCCAAGATTCGGCCCGGCCGAACTTAGCACCCTTTTTATACCCACCGCCGAAGGATGGGGGTGTATTCATTTTGTAATTCCGTTTGCAACACATCGAAATATCCATTTCCGACCCTATAAAGTATATATATTCTTGATCAGCGTAAAAATCTAAAACGATCTAGACATGTCCGTCCGTCTGTCTGTTGAAATCACGCTACAGTCTTAAAAAATAGAGATATTGAGCTGAAATTTTGCACAGATTCTTTTTTTGTCCATAAGCAGGTTAAGTTCGAAGATGGGCTATATCGGACTATATCATGATATAGCCTCATATAGACCAATCCGCCGATTTAGGGTCTTAGGCCCATAAAAACCACATTTTTTATCCGATTTCGCTGAAATTTGGGACAGTGAGTTGTGTTCGGCCCTTCGACATCTTTCGTCAATTTGGCCCAGATCGGTCCAGATTTGGATATAGCTGCCATATAGACCGACCCTCCGATTTAGGGACTAATGCCCATTAAAGCCACATTTTTTATCCGATTTCGCTGAAATTTGGGACAGTGAGTTGTGTTAGGCCCGTCGATATCCTTCGTCAATTTGGCCCAGATCGGCCGAGATTTGGATATAGCTGCCATATAGACCGACCCTCCGATTTAGGGTCTAAGGCCCATAAAAGCCACATTTATTATATGATATTGCTGAAATTTGGGACAGTGAGTTGTGTTGGGCCCTTCGACATCTTTCTTCAATTTGGCCCAGATCGGTTCAGATTTGGATATAGCTGTCATATAGACCGATTTGTTTATTTAAGGTTTTGGGCCCCTAAAATGCTCATTTTTTGTCCGATGTCGCTGAAAGTTGAGACAATGAGTTTAGTTAGGCTCTTCGACGTCCTCCTTCAATTTTGCCTAGATCGGTCCAAATTTGAATATAACTGCCATATAAACCGATCTCTCGATTTAATGTTTTGGGCCCATAAAAGAGGCAGTTATTGTCCGATTTCGCCAAAATTTGGGACAGTGCTTTGTGTTAGGCTCTTCGACATTTTTGTGCAACTTTCAACAACCATGTAGACCGATATCTCGATTTAAAGTTTTTGCCCCATAAAGGGCGCATTTATAATCCGATTTCACTGAAATTTGACACAGTAACTTATGTTAGGCTTTTCGACATCCGTGTCGTATATGGTTCAGACCGGTTTATTTTTAGATATACCTGCTATACTTATTAGTATTTGGTCCAAATCGGAACATATTTTGATATAAGACAAAAGGTATGAAATTTTCACCGAATTTTGATGAAATGTGGTTTACATATATACCCGAGGTGGTGGGTATCCAAAGTTCGGCCCGGCCGAACTTAACGCCTTTTTACTTGCTTTTAAATGACGGTAAGTACACTCTGTTATGAAGATTTCTACGCCGTGTTCTGAAGACTTATTCGGCTTTTCAGGAATTACGAACTCAATTCAATTAGAAATTTGCATTTTAAGATATATTAGCCACAGCCCAGGTGTAATCTCTCCTCTAAACAGAAAAAAGGTAGAATGGAAAACGCTTTCACACATTCAACAGGGCTGTCCTTTGAAGAATTGAGTGGTAAGTGTGGCCGAGCCCTCCACCATGGATTGCATTTGTCAAGTTCTTTACCCGGTATCTCTTTATAGGCAAACAAAGGATAATGGATAAAATTTGATATGCCATTGGTGCTAATCAGGATATCAACCGATTCGGGAACTACCTGTCTTGGACATTGGTGCTCATAGTAGATGTCATTGTGCAGAATTTCAAACAACTCGGATAAGAATTGCGCCCTCAAGAAGTAAAATCAGCAGATCGCTATATATGAGAGCTATATCAGGTTATAAACCGATTCGGGCCACATTTGCCACGTACGGTGGAGGTTATAGAAATCATCCAAATCGGATAAGAACAAGTAAGAAGGCATTAAGTTCGGCCCGGCCGAACTTTATACCCACCACCTCGGGTATATATGTAAACCCCATTTCGTCACAATCAGATGAAAATTTTAGAACTTATGCACCCAAATTCGGCACGGTCATTGAGTGATCTTATAAATATAAGCCATTGTTGAATTTTGTATTTAAAATTTCAACAAAATCGGGTAATAAATAAAGCTTTTATGAGCTTCAGACCCTTAACCGGCATATCGGTCTATATGACAGCTATAACTAAATACAGTCCTAATATTTTTACCATATTTGGGTCGGATGGCGGGTGGCCTAAAACTACTCACTGTTTCGAATTTCAGTGAAATTGGATAAAAAGTAATGCTTTTGTGGGCTTCAGACCCTTTATCGGGAGATCGGTCTATAGGGCAGCTATATCTAAATATAGTCAGATCTGAACTATATTTGGGTCAGACGTTGTTAGGCCTAAAACTACTCACTGTTATAAATGTAAGCAAAATCGGATAAAACAAGCTTTTATGGGCTTCAGACCCTTTTTCGGCAGATCGGTCTATATGGCAGCTATATCTAAATATTGGCCGATCTGAACTATATTTGGGTCAGATGTTGGTAGGCCTAAAACTACTAACAGTTTAAAATTTCAGCCAAATCGGATAAAAAATAAAGCTTTTATGGGCTTCAGACCCTTTATCGGCAGATCGGTCTATGTGACAGCTACACCTAAATATAGGCCGATCTGTACTATATTTGGGTCAGATGATGACTAGCCTAAAACTACTCACTGTTTTAAATTTCAGCCAAATCCCATAAAAAATAAAGCTTTTATAGGCTTCAGACCCTTTATCGGCAGATCGGTCTATATGACAGCTATATATATATATAGACCGATCTGAACTATATTTGGGTCAGATGATGGGAAGCCTAAAACTACTCACTGTTTTAAATTTCAGCGAAATCGAAATAAAAAAAAGCTGTAATGGGCTTCAGCCCCATTATCGGCAAATCGGTCTTTATGGCAGCTATATCTAAATATAGGCTGATCTGTACTATATTTGGGTCAGATGTTGACTAGCCTAAAACTACTCACTGTTTTAGGTTTCAGCGAAATCGAGCAATAAATAAAGTTTTTATGGGCTTCAAACCCTTTATCGGCAGATCGGTATATATGGCAGCTATATCTAAATATAGTCCGATCTGAACCACATCTGAGTCCTACGTCGGGAGGCTTTAAACTACTGTTTCAAACTTCAGCGAAATCGGATAAAACATTAGCTTTTGTGGGCATTAGACCCTTTATCGGAAAATCGGTCTATATAGCAGCTATATCCAAATATGGTCCGATTTGGCCCGTTCAAGAACTTAACCAGCGTATCTGTGCCAAATTTCAGCTCAATATCTCAATTTTTGAAGGCTCTAGAGTGATTGTCCCACATTTTTATACCCAACACCACCACTGTGGTACAGGGTATTATAACTTAGTGCATTTATACGTAACACCCAGAATAAAGAGAGATAGATCCATCGATAAGTATACCAATCGTCTAAGAATATCTCTCTGAATCGATTTAGCTATGTCCGTCTGTCCATATTAATTTCTGTACAAACTATAGGTCGCAATTTTCATCCGATCGTCTTTAAATTTGGCATTTTGACGGTCTAGACTTACACATAGCTGCCATACAGACCGATCTCTCGATTTG